>NW_024426774.1:75128949-75242229 GCF_017311325.1 Ursus maritimus
CCTCCTCCTCCTCCTCCTCCTCCCCTTCTTCTTCTTCTTCTTCTTCTTCTTCTTCTTCTTCTTCTTCTTCTTCGTTATAGGTCTATGCAGATTTTCTATTTCTTTAGAGTTTGTTTCATGAGTTTGTTTCTTTCCAGGAATTTCTCCCTATTGCCCAAGTTATGTAGTTTGTTGAAATAAAGTTGTTCAGAGCTTCCTCTGTAATCCTTATTATTTATGAGAGGTCAGAAGTGAGATCTCCTCTTTCATTCCTAATTTTATTTTAAGATTTTATTTATTTATTTACTTATTTACTTATTTATTTATTTGAGAGAGAGAGAGAGACAGAGAAAGAGAGAGAGAGAGAGAGAGAGCAAGCAGCAGGGAACGGCAGAGGCAAAGGGAGAAGCAGACTCGATCCCAGGACCCTGAAATCATGACCTGAGCCAAAGGCAGATGCTTAACTGGCTGAGCCACCCAGGTGCTCCTCTCATTGCCAGTTTTAGTAATTTGAATTTTCTCTCTCCCTTTTGCTTGGTCACTCTAGCTAAAGGTCTGTCAAAATTGTTAATACTTTTAAAGGACAAACTTTTAGCTTTATTGATTTTTCCATACTGTTTTTCTACTTGTATTTCATTTGTTTCCATACTAATCTTTATTATTTCCTTCTGTTTCTTTTGGGTTTTTATTTCTCTAGTTTCTAAAGGACAAAGCTTAGGTTACTGATTTTAGTTCTATGTTCTTTTTTAATATAGGTGTTTCCAGCCATAAAATTTCCTCTAAGCACTGCTTTAGCTGCATCCCAAAAGTTTTGGTACGCTGAGTTTTTGTTTTAATTTTTCTTCAAATATTTTCTCACTTTCCACATTGGGCTCCATGCTGAGCATGAAACCTACTTAATTAAATTAAATTAAATTAAATTAAATTAAATTAAATTAAATTAAATTAAAACACAGGGTCCTGGGTGGCTCAGTCAGTTAAGCATCTGACTCTTGATCTCAGCTCACGTCTTGATCTCAGAGTTGTGAGTTCAAGCCCTGCTTTGGGCTCCATGGAGCCCACTTAAAAAAATAATAAAGTAAAATAAAATATTTTCTCACTTCCCTTTTGAGTTCTTTTTGATCCCTTAGTTACTGAGGGCATATTGTTTAATTTACCTGTACCTGTCATTTCCTTCTGCTGTTGATTTTTATTTTAGTACCATTGTTATCAAAGAACATACTTTGTATCTCTTCAATCCTTTTTAATTTACTGAGTTTTCTTAATGGCCTGCCACATACTCTATCCTGGAGAATGTTTCATGTATAATTGAGTAGTACGTTCGTGTGTTCTGATACTGTTTGGTAGATATCTGTTAAGGCTAGTTGACTTATAATGTCATTTGTGTCTTCTGTTTCCTTGTTGATCTGCCTCATGGTTTTATCCATCACAAAAAGTGGAGTATTGACATCTTCAATCAGTATTATTACACCGTCCACTTCTTAGTTAAATTCTGTCAGTTTTACCTCATGTGTTTGGATACATGATCCTTATAATTATTATATCTTCCTAATGGATTGACCCTCTTATAAAATGTTCCTCTTTGTTTATAGTGTTTTGTTTTGTTTTAAGGTTTATTTTTTCTGATATTAGTGTAATCACTGCAGCACTCTGTTGGTTCGTGTTTCCACTTTTGTCCATTATTTTACCTTCAACCTATTCGTACCTTTGAATTTTAAGTTTGTTTCTGTAGAAAGCACATGGTTGGATTTTAAAAATTTACATCCGCTAAGCTCTGCCTTTTGATTAGAATGTTTAGTTTATTTACATTTACTATGACTTGTGATAAGATAAGACTTATGTCTGCCATTCTTGCCATTTTTTTTTAAAGATTTTATTTATTTATTCGACAGAGACAGCCAGCGAGAGAGGGAACACAAGCAGGGGGAGCGGGAGAGGAAGAAGCAGGCTCATAGCGGAGGAGCCTGATGTGGGGCTCGATCCCATAATGCCGGGATCACGCCCTGAGCCGAAGGCAGACGCCCAACCGCTGTGCCACCCAGGCGCCCCACTGTCTTCTTCTGTGGTGAATGGCTATGTTCTAGTATACTATTTTAATTCCCTTCTTTCTTTTACTCTGTAGTTATATCTGTATCTATCTATATCTATGCCTAGTGTTTGTCCTGGGAATTACAATTATCATCTTTATTTAAAACGATCTAGTTTATATTAATACTAACCTAATTGTAGTGGTATACACAAACTTTGCTCCAATCAAGCAGTTTTATCCCCGCTCCTTTATGCTATTATTGCCATACACGTTATATCTTTTTCATGTTATGATACCAGCAAATCAGATTATATCGTTGTTTCATGTAGTTGTCTTTTAAATCAGAGAGAAGTATCACAAACTGACTTTTACCTTGTATTTGCCTTTAGTTTTTATTCCTTTATGTGAATTTGAGTTATTTTCCAGTGTCCTTTCATTTCAGCCCAAAAGACTCCCTTTAGTATTTCCTATACGGTAGGTCTGCTGGCAATGAATTACCAGTTTTTTGCTTGTTTGGGAATATCTTAACTTCTCCCCCCCCTTTTTTTATAATTTTTATTTTGTTATATTAGTCACCATACAGTACAACCCCAGTTTTTGATGCAATGTTCCATGATTCATTATTTGCATATAACACCCAGTGCACCATGCAATACGTGCCCTCCTTACTACCCATCACCGGCCTATCCCAATCCCCCACCCCCCTCCCCTCTGAAGCCCTCAGTTTGTTTCCCAGAGTCCATAGTCTCTCATGGTTCATTCCCCCTTCTGTTTACCCCCCTTCATTCTTCCCTTCCTTCTCCTACCAATCTTCCTATTTCTTATGTTCCATAAATGAGTGAAACCAGATGATAATTGTCTTTCTCTGCTTGACTTATTTCACTTAGCATAATCTCCTCCAGTGCCGTCCATGTTGCTGCAAAGGTTGTGTAATTGTTCTTTCTGATGGCTGAGTAATATTCCATTGTATATATGGACCACATCTTCTTAATCCAGTCATGAAGACACAGCTCTTAACTTTATTAAGGATCTCTTGTACATAATGAGTTACTTCTTTTTTTTTAAGATTCTCTCCATCTTTGGCTTTTGATAGTTTGATTATGATGTATCTATGTGTGAATCTCTTTGAGTTTATCCTATTTGGAGTTTATTGAACTTATTGGATAAGCAGATTAGTGTTTTTCATCAAATTGGGACGTTTTTAGCCATTATTTCTTCAAATATTCTTTCTGTACCTTTCTGTTTCTTTCTGGGATTTCCAGTATGTCTATGTTAATATAGTAGGTGGTGTCCCACAAACCTCTGAGGCTCTGTTCACATTTTTCATTCTTTTTGTTTTGTGTTCCTCAGGCTAGGCAATATCAGTTGACCTATCCTAAAGTGTGAATTCTTTCTTCTGCCAGCTCTGTCCTGCTGTTGTACTTCTCTGAGATAATTTTTACGTCAGTTGTTGCACCTTTTAACTTTAGGATTTCTGTTTGGTTCTTTTTTAAAATTCCTATTTCTTTATTGATATTCTCTTTTTTTCCTCTTGTACTTTTCTTTAATTTTTGATATATAGTTTCCTCTAATTCTTTGAATGTATTTTCTTTCTTTGGACATATTTATAATAAGTGATTTAAAGTCTTTGTCTAGTAAGTCCATCATTTGTGTTTTCTTATGGACATTCTATTCACTACCTTTTAGCTTGAGTCCTTTCCTGTTTCTTTATATGTCTCATAAATTTTTATTTAAAACTGGACACTTAAATAATATAATATGGCAATTCTAGAAATCATATTTCCTTCTACCCCAAAGTTTGTTGTTATTTTTTGTTTCTTTAGTGACTCTCTTGGAATAATTCTGTAAAGTCTGTATTCTTTGTCATTTTTAGCCTCTGAAACCCTGGCTTGGTTAGCTTAATGATTCGCTAATGATTAGACAAAGGTATTCTCAAATGCTGGAGCCAATATGTCTTCCTGACCTCATGGAGGGGTTGTGTATGTATGTTGAGGCACGTCTTCAGTGCTTAAGCAGGCAGTTCACAGTTCTGCCTGAGTCTTCACTTCTTGTTTGCTCAAACCCTCAAAGTCAGCCAAAAGTGAGAGATTATGGTCTTCTCAAGTCTTTCCCGAGCATGTGTACAGTTGCACACATATGTGTGTTCTTTTATTTTTATTTTTAAAAAGATTTTATTTATTTGACAGAGAGAGACAGGCAGACAGACACAGAGAGAGCACAGGCAGGGGAGCAGAAGAGGGAGAGGGAGAAGCAGGCTCTCTGCTGAGCGGAGTCTGATGCAGGGCTTGATCCCAGGACCCTGAGATCATGACCTAAGCTGAAGGCAGACGCTTAATGACTGAGCCATCCAGGCACTCCATGTGTGTGTCCTTTTGGATTCCCAGAATCTAAAGATTCTAGAATCTCCCCAGAAGTATGTTAACAAAAGTAAAAGTTAAGTAAAGTATGATCTTTCCAAAGTTCCCTAAGGGATAGCAATTCCTGATTATTTCCTAGTAAGTTATTTGGTCAGTCTCTTGTTGGCTCCAACTGGTGTCACTACCTTAGGCAGCTGCAGTGTTAGACAATTGCCACTGATTTCTTTCACCAAATGCTCTATGGATAGGACCATTCAAAGAGTAAGCTCTGAGTCAAGTCAATTAAAATCAAGCCCCAAGAACAGAGCTTTTCCAGTGAGCTGCCATATGAGTCCAATAGTGACATGTCTCTGGGGATAGAGCTTTTTGAGGTGCTCCAAATCCCTTTGCCCCCTCTAGTAGCTGCTTGGCCACTGTTTTCACAGCTATTATGGCATCAGGGCTATTGGGTTTTCAAGGCTACATATATTCTCTAGTGAAAACAAATATAAACATAAATATATCATATTTAATGACCCAAAAAGAAATTCTCAAGTTGGTTGGTTCTAGTCCCCAGAATAACACTGGTCAGCTCTCAATTTTTGTATGTAGATTTTCTAAATCAGCTTATTTATTATATATAGATTTTCTAGGTCCATATGTTTATCAAAATACAGTTTGCTTGGTCCCACTTTCAGAGATTCTGATTTAGCAGGTCTAGTGTGGAGCCTGGGAATTTGCATTTCTAGTAAGTACTGAAGAGGATGTTAACGCTGCTGGTTGAGGACCTCATGTTGAGAGCTTCTGTAGGATACCTTCCCCCCAGAACACTTCTAGGATACTTTCTTCTATTACGTTGTGATGCTTAGGGAATGTGTAGCACCATATATACTAACAAGCTTGGTTCCCTTTTCTCTTGATAATGTTCACTCTACAATGGAAATGGGGCCCCATTCCTTGTTATAATGAAACGCGATTATTCCTGAATTACATGACAGTCAATTGACAAATGTTTATTGGAAGACTGATCTTCATTCAGTGTTCATTACCATGCTAAATGAATGAATTTTTGAAATTGGTCTGATGTCTATTTTTAAATGTTTGTGAATTTATGTTTGTTTCTTTTTTTTTTTTTTTTTAAGATTTTATTTATTTATTTGACAGAGACAGCCAGCGAGAGAGGGAACACAAGCAGGGGGAGTGGGAGAGGAAGAAGCAGGCTCCCAGCAGAGGAGCCTGATGTGGGGCTCGATCCCAGGACTCTGGGATCATGCCCTGAGCTGAAGGCAGACACTCAACAACTGCACCACCCAGGCGCCCCAGTTTGTTTCTTTTTTTAAATCTTATGATTTAAAAACACTCTTAGCTTCATTAATGCTAGTATGGCCATAGTGTCATCTGAACACTTTTGAGATGTAAAGGGGGTCTTATTCATACTTTTGCTGTATAAAAGGTGTAAACTGGGGCTGTTCCAGGTAAAGCAAGTATATTGGTCACCCTAATTTTAGAAAATAAGATATAAAAACATTTTTGCATTTCCATAAATTTGATTTTCTTGGCTTTAATTTTATATTAGGGTTAAGTCAATCCTTTTTTCTATTTATCTGAAGAAATAGTAAAAAGTGTTTTGTTAATAAATTCCCTTTCAGAGGAGAAATAAAATAAAAAGTTAGTAAGGAAATTGAACTTTAAACATAGTTTTATATTTATTTTTATTCCAAACTATTACCTGCATTTAGATTTTGGTAACATGGGGAGGCTTAGATCTAATTCTAAATGAGATTAGATAATTCTTGTTTAATTTTTATTTCTAACTAATTAATTTCTTTCTAAAGAAAATTATAAATGCTTGCTTTTACACCTGAGGAATATGAACTCTGATAAGTGTTCTGGTTTATTGAATTAAAATAGTTTTCATTTAAGAATTTTTAAGACTTTTTTTCTAATAAAAATTAAAGACTTCAAAATAAAATACATGCTTATAGTCAGTCCAGTATTTATCCTTGCTCAAGCAGAAATATTAAGGTTTAGAGTCATATTAAAATGAAAAATTTCTTCCAAAACTTTTATTATATATTTCTTTCCCATGAAAAAACGGGATTCGGGGGTAGAAGTGTAAGGAGCAGATATGTGGTGTGAGTCTGTAATTGCATATTTATACAGTTATGACAGAACAGGTCTGCAAGGGTGTTAGTAGTTTCTTCTCTTTGCCTAACTGTATTTTAATTTTTCCTTGTTTCTGGGTTGAATGTTCCGTTTCTAAAACGTCTGCTAGGGATTGCGTGCACCTGCATCATGGGAAAAGCGCTCAACATGGGGGCAAACGGCCGGAGCGTTTCACCGTGGCCGCTCTTCAACGGAACCTTCTTAGGGGACATGTTAGGGCCTCACAAGACCCAGTATATGTGAGGGTGAAAATGGCATCGTCCGATTAAGTCCAGAAGTTCAAGAACTCCTTGCAGGAGACTCAGTCCCGGATAAGAGTGGGGTCTTGCGGGAACCTAGGAGCAGAAGCCAACGCGAGAAACTGACCCGCCCGGCTTCGCCGCCTGGGAGACGGACCCACAGGGGTGGGGCGGCCCGGCCGGGGCTCGCGGAGCGCGCATGCGCGGAGAGGGGGCGGGGCCGGGGCGGGGCTGCGCGCGACCTCCGGAGCAGCGGCGGCGGCGGCAGCGGAGTTCGGGTTGCTACCTGGGCGGCGGGTTCGCGGCCGGCCGGCGCTGGAGGACCAGCACCTAGAGTGGGTCACGGTCCGCGACTTGGTGACTAAGCGGCGGCGCTGCTGCTGCAGGGCTCGGGCGCGCGGCCCGGCGGGACCGAGGACGGCGGGGCAGCAGGGCGCGGGCGCCGCGGGCCGGGGCGCGCCAGGTAGGTGGGCCAGGCTGGGCGTGGGGGCGACGCGGCGGCGGCAAGCAGGCGGGCGCAGGGATGCACCCGGCGGGGCGGGGCGGGGCGCGGCGCGCATCTCTGTACCGGGTGAGCCGGACCGAGACGGCGCCCGCGGTTGTCATGGAAATCGTACAGCCTAGCGGTTTGCCGGCGGTTGCGTCTTCGGAGAACAATCCAAGCCTGGTCGACCCCTAAGCCAGAAGGAGACCCGGGCCGTCTCGCGCTGAGGGGAGTGCGGAGCTGGAGCGGGCGATGGGGAGCCAGGATGCAGGACGTGGCGACCCCGAGGCAACATCTTGGCTCTTGCTTGGATCTAGTGACTCCAGACCCTGAAGGCCTCGCGGTGTCTCGGGTGTAAACATAACCGGGTAAAAATAAGCATGCATTTCAGTGTAGGACATCTGGTCTCCACCCTCTCAACTCTTCCCTTTTCTGCCGGGCCTTAGCCCCCCGACATTTCTGGCATCTTGGCTTTTTGTATATTATTTTTTTCTGGCTGTGCTAGTCAATTAATTGAGGCCTGAGAAATTTGCAGGGATCTGTGACCGTCTCTTGAAAAGCCGATCATGAATGTGTAGGCCGTGGAAGATTGAAACACTCAAAATGTCAAAGGTAAATTTATGTCTTTGTGGGCGAAGGGATCGGGAATGGGCTTGCTTTCCATCCCCCTTGTCGCCTGCCCTCTGACATTACATAATGTTGTGTTCCTCCCGCCCCGAGTTCATCCATAATGACAGATCATGAAAATATTCCTCTGGCTGAGAAAGAAGTATAAGCAGTTGTAAAGCCCGTTTTCTTGTCTTTTGCTTTACCACTGAAAGTGTTTGGTTGGGAGGCTGCTTAAGAGTAGAATGCCCACAGGGCTCTAAACCACGGGAATAGGGGGTGGGGTGGCAGTTCGAATGTTGCAGTGAAATTCTGCCTGATTCATCTTGGTTCACAGTGGATTGGGTGGACTGTGGGCAAGCCAGTGGGATTGGGGCCTGAATAGGCTGACTTGGGTGTGAATCCTGGATCTGCCGCTTGCTAACTCTGGTTCTCAATGTTCTCAACTCTAAAAGGGGAGAACAGAATGTGCTTTGCCATTTGTTTTGGGGTGTAGATGCTGTTGACATTGGTAAATGCACATAGAATAGGTTGTCCTAGAATTAAACTTAATTTTTCATTGGTTGAAAACAGGCTTTCTTTAAGAGGTATTTTGATTCTGAATCTAGGCTAGGGCCTTTGTTTGGGGGATTTTTGTTAACATGTTTACTCCTGGAAGATTCAATTCATTGATTTCTCTGAAGAAAGATGAATGATGGTGCCCACATGGGGAGGCAAGTGTGGTTGTTCTGTTGGAGGGTTGCTGTCAGAAGACCATGATGCTGTCCCAGGGGTGGCTCTTGCTTGTGAATGGAAACCCACAAGGCCTCATTCCCTGTGGTGTCTTGTAAACACACCTCTGTAACAAACAGCCAAAGTTCCTGGCAGGGTGTGCCTGAAGACAGGGCTTAAAGGAAAGGAAGACAGACAGATGCAGAGAGAAAGGAGGGCTATATTTCTCTGGGGCTCAGCAATAGAATTGGCTCTGCTGAGTTTAGTGGCTGCTTTACTTCTCGGTTTTTCATTAGGCTTATGCCATTTCAGTGTTTATCTGCTTTAGACTTGAAGTCAAGGGGAGACATTATTGTTTATTCCGTTGTTTGGGAAACTGGATATTGTCTTGTATGCTGTTAAACTGAGTATTAGGGTTTTTTTTTTTTTAAGTTGCTTTAAGGAAAGGATGAAATAAAATAATATACACAAGAGCTTGTTGTGAACTGTAAAGCACCAGAGAGATGGGGTGTATATGACTGAGAGAACCACTGACCCTGTAAGTCCCTTTAGCCAGCGGCCTACCTGGGAATATTCTGCTCAGCCAGCAGATCTGTGAATGCACCCGAGGAATGGAACAGAAAGGTGGATGGGACCAGCTGACCCGTGACCCCCACCCCGAAGCATCTCAAGAATCCAGTAAGACGGGGGGGGGGGGGGAGACTTTGGACTGAGGGTGGACCTGGTTACTTATGAAAAACTCCTTTATCGATTGCATATTCCAGCAAAGTTCTCAGCATCATCAGCTACTCATGGTGTCAGGATGCTTTGGTTTTCACTGAGGGAAAAAAGAGTACAAATCTGTAGGGATGAAGGCTTGATTATGTGGTTGCTTCTTTTGTAGAACTTGATTAATGATCTGGTCTTGAGAGATCCTTCAAAACATATTTTTCTAGAGTTCTGGAAGAGAAACTCTGTGAGGAGAGTGTATTCTGGGGAGACCAATATTAACACCATTTTGCTTAAAAGTAAAATGCCATCATGAACTGAATCCCCAGGAATTTACCTATATTTCTGTACACATGCATACCTTGCTCTTTTTAAAATTGTTAAAAAATATTCTTTCAGTTTTACTGAAAAGTTGCAAGAATAATCCAGAGAATTTCCGGTTATCCTTCACCCACATTCTCCAAATGTTCACATTTGCTACGTTTGCTTTATCCTTCTCTCGTATTTGTTCATGGGTCATTACTTTTTTCTGAATTGTTTAATGGTAACCTAGAGACATGATGCCCTTTTACCTCTAAATACTTTATTGTGTACATTTTAAAAACAAGGACATTCTCTTACATAACAACAATATAGTTATTAAAAATCAGGAAATCAAACATTGATAGAACACTATAATTTAATATACAGGTCTTTTTCAGATTTTGCCAGTAGCTGCAATAATGTCCTTTGGAGCAAAAGAAAATCCAAGATTATACATTGTATCAAATTGTCCTGTCTCTTTATTATCCTTTCATCTGGGATAGTTACTGAGTCTTTGTATTTCATGACATTGACATTTTTGAAGACTGCCACCTGTTTTTTTGGATGTCTCCCAATTTGGGTTTGCCTGCAGTTTCCGCATGATTAGATTAAGATTACGTGCTTTCGGCAAGAGGAGCACAGGGGTGAGCCTGCAGCCATCTCAGCGTGCCCAGCAGGAGGCATATGCTGTTGAGTCCCATTCACTGGTCAGGTTAACTTTGATCGCTTGATTAAGGTGATGTCTTCCAGGTTCCCTTACAGAAAAGTTACCATTTTCCCTTTGTAACTAATATGTATCTCTTAGTAAGATTAACCTCAGACTCTGTAAATACACTGTTACTCCCCATACTTTGACTCACTAGTTTTAGAATCCCTTGATGATTCTTAACCTGAACCAGTTATTATGCTGGCTGACAGATGGTGATTTTCTAATTCCATATTTCTTTCTATACTTACCAGTTGGAATTGTACTGAAAGGAAGATTCTTTCTGCCTTGTTTATTCTTTGATTTACACCTCTGCACTCATGAATTCCTGCTTTATGCAATAAATTATAGTTTCTTACTCTCGTTATTCATTTTGTTGCTAAAATTGTCCCAGACTTGGCCTGCAGGAGCCCCTTATGTCCTTTTGACATGTCCTCATCATTCTTGGAGGACTTCTTTACTCCCTGGCACAAAACCTTCAACACTCGGCTTATACTTTCCAGCCCTGGAATTAGCCATTTCTCCGGAGTCTGGTATTTAAAAACCAAGATCTGGATGCTAGGTGTGCTCATTGCTACTGAGGTGTTGCTGCCTCTAGGCCTTTTTAGTGGACATGAGCACTCATTCACACATTACACAAAATTTTCTCTGATTTGCATTTTAAATTTAGTGTTGTGTGCTGGAGATGTATCTGTACTGACATGAAAAGGGTTTTGCTTTTGTTTTGTTCTGTTTTTGCTCTGTATTACAGAGTATGGGTTTATCATTATTTAACTGTCCTTTATCAATGGACATTTAGGTTATTTGCAATTTCCTACTCTAAAAATAGTGGAGAATCTGTGAATCAAATAATTGTTAATACTCACAAATATCTCAGTCTAGATCCCTAGAAGTAGAATTTCTGGGTCAAAGAGTAATTTTAAATGGATAGCTCTGCCAAATTGCCCCCATTTCTAAGAGGCTTTCACTTTGTACTCCTTCCATTAGGATGTGAAACTGCCTGTTTCTTTTTAACTCTGCCAACACTGAGGAGTATAAATCTTGTCAATTTTTGCCAATCTAATGGATAAAGAAGGCATTATTATTTTAATTACGTTTCTCAAATTACAAAAATATTAAACACCTGTTCGTGCTCATGTCTACTTTTGCTTGTGTGAATTACCTGTGCATATCCTTTGTCCATTTTTTCTCATTAGGTTATTCTTTATATTACTGCATTGTGAAAGTTACTGGAACTTTAGACTTTATCCTTAGCAGCCTTGGAAGTCTCCTTTAAGCGTGATGCATTTTTCATCCTAGGGGAGAAGGAAACTACCATTTTCTGAGCACCCCTGACATCTCAGGCCCCGGGCCAAGCAAGTGTTCATATGTATCCCCCTGCAAGGTCTTGTGAGAAGGTGAGCTGTGGTATTGAGGAGGAAGCTGGGTGAGGCGTGGTATCCACCTAAGAATGGTTAGAAGAGCTTGAACTGGGATTCAGACCCAAGTCTGTCTGGATTTAGTACCATTTCCATTAAATTTCATATCTTCCTGCACAGGATTTAAAAATAAATACTTTATTATATCAATGTAGGGATGGAAATTAATTACCTGGCGCCCCCAATATCAATAATTTCTATTTCTAGTATTTTGATCTGTAAGTAAGGAACTTTGAGCATACACATCTTTCAAAACCATTTATTTTGTTTCTCTGTTATGGATTCTGGAGCCAAAGTCCCTGTGAGCCTCCAGCAGCTATGTGACCTTGGGCAAGTAGCTTAATCTTTCTGTATCTCGGTTTGCTCATCTGCAACCCCAGAGCCTTGTTGGGGGGGTAAATGAGTTAATACACATCAGGTGCTTGGAACGGCACCTGATTCCTGCCAGCTCAGTCTTGATGATGAGTTCATGTGTGCGGCATGTGCGGGCAGTGTGGAACTTGGAATGAGAGCAGCCTTTTCTCTTCAGGTTTCACCATCCCTTTTGTCATAAGCTGGTGGGAAATGGGGAGTCAGGGCCCCCAAGTGCTGTGTGCTTGTCTCCTCAATATGGTCTCTGCACGTACCTTACTCGTGCTCTATCATGTGCCTGCCAGCCAGCCCTGCCAGCCCCTAGTGTTGGCTCACAGTCGTTAACCTGGGGCAGGTGAGACGCTGCAGCCCTTTCAAAATGGAATCTGAAGGTTCACCCGGTGAAGGCCTTAGAAGCAGGAAGGCTCCAGCTGGGGAGGGTCTATGGTGATGTCCATTCTCTGGTATGGGGTCAGGAAGACAGAGGGGTGTCTTCTGGGAGGGGCTCTCTGGAGGAGGAAAGCATTCAGCTCTTTGCGGCTCCCATCCTGGGATGCTGTCAGAGCCTTTCCCTCCGACATCTGGTAATTCTCCTGGCCTGGGGTTTATGCAGTGCCCTTTCTTTTGCACTTACTAGGTAGAATTCTGAGGTCTCCTGAAATCCTCTGCCTCTCTTCCTGTTCCCCACGCCCCTACCATAGCTCTTGTACAGCTGATATCAGCTGCTGTTTGATAAAATTCATTCACTCCAGGAGGTAGAACTCCTTCCCTTGCCCTGGCTTCCATTTCAAATGGTTCATTCTCTAACCCACTATTTAGAATTTTCAAGAAGGATGACCTAGGTGTGCAAATTCTGGAAGTGTGAAGGAAATACACTTAGGCAAGTATATGTTTCTGGAGAACAGGATCCTTTTAGATAATAGGGATGCCTGGTTCAAGAGTCTCCCTGGATTGTGGGGTGTGTCTGTCGGGGTGCTTTTGGCTGCCAAGTAAACAATAAGGTCATTTATTATCTCACAGAACTGGAGTTCTACTCTATCAACAGTTTTGCAGTTTCATCAAGGACCTAGATTCTTCTCCTCTCTACAACCATCACTGCTAGTATCATCCCAGAATCAGCCCCCTCATGATGTTGAGATGGTCCTTATGGTCAGTGGGACTGCGTGTTTCCCCACTCCTGACACCAGCCAGTCCCTAACCACAGCCTCTACCAGCCCTCCCTCTGGTCTGTGGGAGCAGTGAGACCACGTGGTCTCCCCAGGACCCAGGTCAGGAGGCTGTGAGAATACTGTGTGCTCATTGGCTTCGATGTGTTCCTTCATGTCTGGGCCCCAGACCAGCGGCATCAGCATTCCCTGAGACTTATCAGAGGTGCAGGCTTGGGCCCCACCCCAGCCTACTGAATTAGAAACTCTGGGATGGGGCCCACCACTCTGTGTTTTAGCAAGCCCTCCAGGTGATCTGATGCAAGCTCAAGTGTGAGACTTGCTCTTAGTCTAATCAAGACCACCCCCATTCCTCAGCTGAAGATGGGGCTGGCTTTTCCTGAATCCAGAAAGGACTGCTCCCAGAGTAGGAAGAAGGGGGAGTGAGTGTTGGGTGGTCAGCCCATAGTGTAAACACAGGAGTCTGTAGGTGTCTTTGCTCTCCATGCCCCACCTAGCATGTGTCCCAGTTTACTGGCCAGGCTATTTCCCAGCCCCTGTGCCTGCAGCCCCTCCAGCCCCTCTGAGAGTGGCCCACATCCTCCCTGTAGGACTAAAGGAAGCAACATGGTAACCTCCCAGCCCTAGGTTCTGTCTCTGGCCCAGCAGGGATGGGCGTCCAGCCGCTGAGGATCTAGACAGGCCCTTATGACTCACTTTCCAGAACCATTCTGGAAGTAGGTTCTGATGGGTAGGGTTTGCTTACTCTACCACTCTTCGCTCAGTTAGAAAAAACCAGCAGTACATTTAGTAGGGATTTGGGAATGCATAAGGAATTGGCCTGGAGACAGCCTAAGGGACTACTTTCAGTGGCAGTTTATAGCTCTCTCTGGCTCTGCCCAGTGTGACTTGCTTCATCGTTCCCTTTTGCAAGTACAGCTCCAACTTTAAGTGTAGGTGAAGTGAAATAGCCACCTTCATGGTGTAATCTGTGAGCTCAAAACAGCCTGCTGTTCCAGATTTTTCCAGAAACTAGTAAGCAGAGATATTTCTAGATTTTCTTGACTTTCCAAGGCTTTCCAAGGTATTACTAGAGTTTCTTGACTTTTCAGGATTCATCTTAATCCAGGCAGTCTCATACCCTGCTGTCCCACATCAGTACTAACTGCTGAGGAAGGAAGAGCACCCGAGGAGGAGACAGAGTGGGAAGGGTCCAGAACGGTGTTTTTCAAATGGCAGTGGTTCGTGAAATCAATTTGAGATTATAAGCAGCATTTAAACATTTTTTTAAAATAAAATAGAAAATATGCAAATACATGACTTATAGGAAGGGTAGGATTTTTTGGTTAAAACATGTAGTTATTTGCATGTGGTGTGTGTTTGGGTATTGTTACAATGTCAGTGTTTCCTGTTGTGGGTTTTGGCAAAAATGTGTCAAATCTGAAGATTGAGCACAGAGAGGAGGGGGCTACCCTGGCCATGTACACACACACACGCGCGCGCGCGCGCACACACACACACACACACGCACACAGGGCCTTTCCCTGGCTAGAGGGCCTCTGGCCTTCATCTGAACCTTAGGGGTCTGTGACTCGCTGTAGATGGAGAACCGCTGATCTGAAGTGCAAGCAGAATTTTAGCAGCGTGGGCCGGTGGGGATGGAGCTGGAGCCCAGGAAGGCAGCAGGACAAAAGATGTTAGATGTTGTGGTCTTGCTCTGGCTTCTCGCCTCTAGTGTTTGACCACCTGGGCCAGAGCCTCCTGATGATGCTGAGGATCCTTAGCAGGGCTCCTCTGAGCGACGGGGACGCGATGGCAGGGAGTATATGGATTTGTCCGAGGTTTAAAAGTTAACTCTGGATGCCTGACCCATCCTTCTCCTCACAGGGTGGCTCAGCCTGTCTACCTACAGAGAGAGGGTGAGAGAATGAGACAGAGAGATCGGTTGGTATCCAGACCCACCTTGTTTGGAGGCTGGCCCCATCGGATTCCCCTGCAATCCTTTGTGACTTAACAGGAACAGGACACCTTCCAAGTTACCTTTGGTTGCCTTTGGGATGCGCGTGTTACACATTAATGCAGGTGTTAGTCTGGTTTGTGTCGCAAAGTAGTAATCTCTTTGGGGTGTCTGTGTCTGGCTTTGAGCGGGACAGATTGGATTATGGAAAGAAAAAGTGCTGGGTATGAACCTCAGTCAACTTTCTCATCTGGGAAATGGGGAAGTGCCTGGCCCACAGGGGGTCGTGAGAGTTAAATAACGTAAGCAGATTTGTGCGCTGCAGTGCTCTGGACCCGTGCCGTTGGGAAGTTATATCTTGCAGGAGACTCAGTATCTTTCCTCTCAATTTTATGGTCTTGATAACTCTGTTTCCCCCCCCCTTTTTTTTTTTGCCCCTATTTTAAAAAATGTGTTCTGTTTTGTCAATATCCTTGAAGTCATGTCCATGCTTTAGAAAGTTTCTCTGTGGAAGAAAAAGGGGATTTATAATGTTTGAAAATTCTCTAGGATGAGATATCTTAGCTGCTTTCCAGGCTTGCAAACTATTAAGCCACTCATTTTGCCTATATGTTATTGGAAATACATTTTAAAGATTTAAGAATTTTTAAATTGAAGTATAATTAACGAAGTGTTATATTAGTTTCAGGTGTACAACATAATGATTCAGCAGTTCTGTGCATTATTCACTGGTCACCATGTTAAGTGCCATCACCATCTGTTACCAAGCAGTGTTATAACAGTACTTTTAAAGTTTGTGATGTAGTTATCTAAAACTTTCCTTTTGGGGAGAGTTCACTGCCCTACAGTCATTGCCATACCACATTATTAGAATTCTTGAATTACAGCAGAAAAGAGCCTCCTATTAGTTTTTCGTGCCCCCCCCACCCTTTAGAACTTTAATAATAAAAGTGGCAGGTAAAAACATAAGAAGCTTTTTCCATTATCTTAGGTTGCAGGAAACTTTGTAGTTTTTGAAGTTTAACACACTGTGTATTCCTAAATTTACATTACTCACTACGCTAATGAGTATGTAAAACATTCTTTTGCACTGATGAATTTTCTGTCTCCCTCCATTAAAAGCCTAACCGCCATAAAAAAAAAAAAATGCATTCAAAAGGCTAGAGTACATCCATCTCTGACTCCTGCCCAGGGTATCTCTGAGAGGAAATGTTGCAGAAGAAGAAGGTTCTGCGAGGGGACTGCCAGCAAAGGTCAGAGAAGGATGTGGGCAGAGGGGGAACAGGGAAGTGGGAGGGGCCTGGGCTTATAAGTTTTGTGAGGTGGTCACTGACCCAGCTAAGCCTTCTACTGACACTTTTTTTTTTTTTTGTAAAGCACATAAAAACTCGTGATTGTGTGAAACGGTTGTTGAGTATTTTCACATTTCTTACTCATTGCTTTGGCTGTGTTCTGCATATACAAATGTTAAAATGATTACATAATTGGGTGATAACCTAATGGCTGATAAAAAGCAATAATAGAGCCCAATTAAGATGAGGCTGTGTGCCAAGAAATGTCAAGACACCCCAGAATCTTCCAAACATTGTTATTCTGGTTCTGAAGAGGAGAGAGTGATGGGTGAGTGGATTGGCCTTAGGGAAACAGCCTGCTGGTAGACAGTGCCCACCCAAGGCAGAAGAGAAGCATACAGTTGGATGTTGCCCCTAACCTGCCAGTGAGTTGGTAAAAATCATGCCTGAATCCAGCCTCTTCCTTCCTCGTTCATCTAGCGAAGGCGAGTCCCTCATTTCTTTCTCCCTTGGCCCGCAATCCAACAATGAAGTGGAGTTGTGATGGTGCCTGAGGGCTGCATGGGTAAAGTTGGCATTGGGTGACACCCACACACATACACAGTATTTAGGGAAGTGGCCTTGGAAATCAGGCTCCTGCCTCTCTCTCACTTTCTGGCTCCCTTCTGCAGTGATTCAGCAGCGGCTTCCTGGAGTCCACGCTCTTAGTGTCAGAGACCCTGCGGTACCCTGGATGTGTCCACGGAGGTCGAAGCTGACTGTGTATCATGCAGACCAAACTCCTCCTGGTCCCGTAGAGTGCCCGGTGCCTTTCTCTGGCTCTTCCACCCTGCACCCCTTCTGAGGCCCTTTGCATATAGTCCCCCTGTACAGCTACAGGTTGTATGTTGACACCCAAAGCCTTGCCATTTTCCATGGACTGATGGAGGCCACTTTACTTCATGATGTTTTCCCCTGATAATTTGTACACAGCTATTCGGATCTGGATTGTCTCTTTCTAGCAGTTGGATATCCTTCCCTGACTTCTCCACCTCCCTCTCTCTGGCCTCCTTTTCCTGTTTTTGACCTATTTTATTTCCTATTATCCACTCCTGACCTTTTACATAAAGGGTGTGTGGATTTAAAGTTATTAGTTAAAGCATAAAGTGATGAAAAAGAATTGACGACAGAGCCTCAAATGGATATGACTGCATGAATGCTGTCCCTCCAGGAAGAGCCCTGAACACATGTCAGGGCTGCTTCCATTGCTGAAAGCTGTCACATTCTTCATTTGTCCATCTTTCTCCTTGAAACACTGCAGAGCCCACGAGAACAGGAACGTGTCTTACTGGATAGTGCAAATCGTCTTGCACGGAGTCGGCAACGTACCAGTGATTGCCTAAGATACGTGGTTCGTGATGATCGTTGTAGGCGCCTTTGAACCGTATGGTATTTTGAATAACTTTACGGGAGGGAGACAGATGTTTGCATTTTGAGTCAACTCGATTATTTAATCATGCCTTAATTAGTCAAATATCTCTACCAAGCTAGGAGTTAACCTCATTGGTCAAAGAGAGGAGAAAAGCCAGCAGACGGTTCGTGAAGCAGTGAGAAACCTTTTGCAGGTTGGTTTAGTGGCTCAGAGAGAAGGGGTGCTTCCTGAAACGGCAATGCCGATGTTACACCAGGTCGGTGGTTACGAAGCATCAGGACACCCTGTCAGCCAACACTGCCTCAGCCCCTTCCGTAGCAGAGAGGATTCTTTTTTTTTTTTTTTTTAAGATTTTATTTATTTATTCGACAGAGATAGAGACAGCCAGCGAGAGAGGGAACACAAGCAGGGGAAGTGGGAGAGGAAGAAGCAGGCTCCCAGCGGAGGAGCCTGACGTGGGGCTCTATCCCAGAACGCAGGGATCACGCCCTGAGCCGAAGGCAGACGCTTAACCGCTGTGCCACCCAGGCGCCCCAGCAGAGAGGATTCTAAACCGTCGTGGAACAGACTCCTTCCCAACAGGGTGAGATGCGATATTAGATCCCAGGGCAGTGATCACCGTGTCATTCCTTGGAACTGGGAATCACAGAGTCTGACCAGCATCATAGACCCACAGGTTGGCTGCTTTGTAAATTGTTAAGGATTGTACCCATCTTTATCGTGGCTCCTAGCAGCCCGTGGCTTAGACTGTGAATTGCATTTAATGGACTAACTGTAATGAATAAAACCAGGGGCTGTTTTGCCTCCTAGCCTAGACTTGTCTGCACTACATATGCAAGCCAAGCCGTTAAATGGTTGGGGCAGTAAACAGGAATTTGGTATATTAAAGCTTTTTGAGCTTGCAGCTCAGACAGGCCTAGAAATAGGATTGGTTGCCTTTTTTTTTTTAGGATTATAAATGTTGATTATATTGGAGAGAAACTGTTTTATAAAATAACCCTACAACAAAATGAATCTTATTATGCTTATAAGGTCTAGTGAGAATGTACTCACTCTAACCTGAGCCGAGGGTAAATATGACAGTGCTTTATTTAAAGCATTCCTGACTCCTTCCGGAAAAAGGAGATTGCTAATGAACTTAAGTCTGAAATAGTATCCTTCTTTATCCCTGGCTCGCAGCATTCCGGGATGGTGACATTTTCCACCATTGGATATAAGTAGGGAATGATAAAATTGTTAGGATTAACATTTGGCTGCACAGAATGGGAAACAATCTGAAGGAAAAGAGACTCAGGACAGGCATGTCTTTCTTGCAGTCGGAGCTTGCGTTCTGCCTTCCCTGCAGTGAGGCCCAGAGCCTCCTGTCTAGGGTGGCGGCTAGAGGTGCAGCTTACGGGCCTTCCAGACACCAGGCTGGAGGAAGGCAAACTTCCCGACAACTCCTCAGCAAATTTGTTTGTACATCTTGCTGGCAAGCACCAAGCCCCTGGCCACAGCTAGCTGCAAGGGAGGCAGACAGCCCCGTGCCAACTAAACGTCAGGGTCCTGGGCCCGTTGCAGAGGAGGAAGCAAAGAATAGACATTGGAGGCAACTAGCTGTGTCTTTTCTGCAAGTTGTCTTTTTTGGAAGGTGAGTTTTTATGCTTTTGGGGAAAATGTTGGCAGAATTTTGGGGAAACCTCTGGGGAGGCTATAGGCATGGACAGCTAACTAAAAAGTTGAGAGCTTGAGACCTTTCTCACTTCCACATTGCTTTCATACAAGAGCCTGAAAGAGGTCACTTGATCCCTTTGTTCCTTCATTTCCTCATTTAAAAGACAGAAATGGCAGACAGAGTTCTGCACTAAATTCTCAGGGCCAGTACCGAGGCTTATGTCCCAGAGCTGCTTCCCACCAGTCATCCCTCTGCTGCCTCTGGACCCATAGGTGTGTCCAGAGGAAGGGCTGCCTGGGTGGGGGATTTCAGGCAGCATGTGAGATCCAGGCGAGGGCCTCTGGACAAGACGCTCTGAATGGGAAGGGCGCCTAGAGTGGGGGGGGGGGGAGGAGGCCAGGAGGAGGCAGATGAGCTTCTCCCTGCCACAGTCTCCAGGACTGGTTCATCCTTTCCTGCCTTGAATCTGCCACAGACAGGTCCCCTCCCCAAGTGTGGGCAGGGCCAGCCTCACTAGCTGAATTGGGGATAGCCCCGGGTCTATGTTTCTATCCTGTCTTTTTCTTTCCTTGTCCTGCTTTTCCTTTTAGAACGGTGATCCCAAGTGTCCACTCTCTGTTGGATGAAAGGGATCTAATCAATTTATTCTAGGTGTTAGCAAAATTGAATGTGTTCTTCTTTTTGAGGCATTTGGATTTTAAGGAGGATATATGTGCTGGCAGTTCCTAAACTCAAAAGAGGGCCTCTCCAATGGTCAGGTGTCAGACCAAGGAATAGGCATGGTAGGAAAGGTTTGGGCTCTCCTTGGCCTGCCAGCCTTTGGGTATAAGCATTTGTCTGCTGCACACCTGGGTAAAGCTGGCCAGGCCAGCTGTCCTCGTCCTCTCCCTTCCACCCCAATCCAGCGCATGAGCTCCACACGTACACCTGTCATGAGTGCTCACACACCACACGTGCTCACATACACCGCTCATGCAGGTACTTACACATCTTTCATGTACACACACACACCCACACACACCCTGGCAAGGCAGTGGCTACAGGAAGTTGAACTCCCCTGAGGAGCCATGCTTTGTTTTCTGTCTGACTAGAATTCCTGGGACTTAGGGGTGTAGACACGCATGTATTCAAGAATTTTTACAGAGGAGCACTCTTTGAATTCATGCCTCTGAAATAAGGAAATTTCTTTTTGTGTTTCCAAAACTAATGATGGAAATTTGCTAATCTGTAGTAATTTTTCCAAGCCTTTAAACAAATTTAACTTCTTATTTTAAAAAGGCAAGGATTATCAGATAGCCCTTTCTCATCTTCTCTAGGCCAGGAGTGGCTGCTGTAGGCAAGGCCTGAGCATAGCATCTTTCCTCAGATCCCAGCAGGAATCATGACTGCCTGAGCTGGTGCTTCTCTTCCAGATGGTTTTGCTATCCAGTTCTTTCTCAGTATGAACGTAGGTTTTTTTGTTTGTTTTCATGTTTGAGAGTGAAATATTTTACTTAAGGGGGTTGTCCATCAAACTCCCTAGAACTCTTCTTCCCCCTCCATGGTTGTGCTGGTCCATGTGTTATGTGGAACTTGCCTTCCCATTCCACAGGTGCCGATCGTGGGTGTCTGGCCTCAGTGAATTAGATGCTGCACTTTTTCAGGGGAAATGAAGACCGTTGGGACACCCTCAGCCTGCAGTATAAATGCAGAAAGTGAGGCCCCGGCCAGGAGGGAAGTGGTTCTGATTTCCAGGTTTCATCTCCCACTGTTAAAGGGGAAAGCACCTTCAAGGGACTATGGTGGGGGAGAAAAGTGCAGACAAGGCCGAAGTTTTTGAAAGCATTGCTGACCGTAGGAAGTGGCCGTCAGCACACGTCATGTGGCTGCTGGCCTGGGAACCCTTGCCAGGGACATAGCAGGCATTTGCGCAGCATCTGAGTTCAAGATGGTGACCGCCACAGGCCTACAGACACCCGAATAAAGTCCTAGGTCAGGATTGTGTAGTACTCAAGCAGTGCTTTGTCCAGTGGGAGTGACGCTCAGTGTGGACAAGACGGACGGTGCCGGTCTGGACTGTCCCAGGGAACGGGGTGACACTGAGTGGACGTGGGTCAGGTGCTCGCCCCTGATGCTGGGAAACTCAGTACTCCACTTGCCTGGCCTGGGTCTTTTGACCACATGCGCCCCCAAGTTGAGTGGTCTGAGAGAGGTGGGTGCACAGTTCCACTAATGGAGTGTAATTAGGGGGTGTGTGCCAGGCCGCCAAAAGGAAAACGGCATCCAAGTAAGCTAACCTACTCCAGGCACCCTGAAGGGCTGCCACGTGCAGGGCTGAGTGCCTGGCTCACCTGCAGCTCCCCCCCCGCCCCCGGTTTGGGAGCCCCCTTACCTGTTCCTTCTGGGTGTGTAGCTCCTTGACAGTAAATCCTTAGGGATCCAGAGGAATCACTTAAAATGTTAAATTCTGCTTTACTGCTTTTATGGGGCGGGCATTGTGTCCCACAGTGGCATTCACGTTTGTGAAGATTGTTCTCTGGGGACATGCCCAGTGAACATAACAGATCTAGGGTGTCATAGGACATAAATGTCCTTCAGGGCAGAAACAGTAGCTCAGTTTTCTTTGTCTCTCCAGAGTACCCCACAGTGCCTGGTACAAAATAGGTGTATAGTCAATGTTCTTCGAGTAAATGAATGGACAAAGCTACCGTTTCATTGTCGAAAGTGCAAGAAAAACCTCAGCCTTCCCTGGGAGGACAGCCCATTTCCCAGAGGTCAGGTTGGGGTTCAGTCTCACTTAGGAGAGGGAAGTGAGACCAGAGCTCATAGCACAGCTATAGCACCAGTCGGTTCTCAGGGTGAAAGCAAAACTGACAACTTGTGCCCCTATGCTTGATATGTCCTCGCTGTGCCCTGGCATTTGTGTCCTCTGCACACATTTGTGCCCTCTGTAAGCTAGCTGGCTGGAACCTAGCCAGCATTTCTGCTGCTCTGGGAGGAAGGTGCCACACCTTGTTAGGGCTTGGTCATCTTGGATTTTTTTCTCTCTAAATGTAATCAGCCTTTTTCCATATGCACGGGGTTCTAAGTGTGATATCATAGGAACTAAAAGAGAAGCCCGGTAGGATGGGGTGCACAGGGAGGATGGCCTCCTCCTCTCTTGGGTCTTGGGGACATCATAGGACTTCATGGAGAGTTATGTGTCAGGGGTGGGGGTGATAGCTTGAGCTGGGGGTTTCAAAAGAGAAGTGTGGGGAGGACTGGGGTAACGCATCAGGAAGGGGGCTCAGGAGAGGTAGGGTCAGCTTGAGGGGCTCGAGGTCTGTCAGGCCCTTTTCAAGTTTGGGATTTCATCCCGCTCAGGAGCCTTTTCAGACTTTTTAAAAGCTTTTTAGTGCGTTTTGCCTATATCATTATTTTAAATGACAAAAGCGATTTTTAGGGGTTTGAGGAGACCCTTTCTTAAATGGTAATTGTTCTTGTAACCATACCTGTGCTCTGACCAGGTTTGTGGGCCAAGAGGGGCTCCCTCCTTCCCATTCCGTGGCGTGGGCATCACAGCTCATGGAACTCAGATGCAAGGCCCCAGAGTCCACCGTGGTGGCCGGGGAGCCATGTCTGTGAAATGATGGAAATGAAACAGGACCAGGGAAGGATATTCTAGGCCACCTGTGAAGACTGGGCTGGCTGTGAAGAAAAGAAAGTGTTGCAGTATGAAGAACCCCAGAAATATGGGTTTCTGGAAACAAATATTATGTGTCTCGGGGTCCTCTCCCTGCAGTGAAACAGCTTCGGTTGGCCCCACCTCCTCCAGATACGTGCTCTTCCTATGACCTTGTGGGGTCTCCACATGGGGTGCAGTGTAGACATAAAACATAGTCAAGCCTGTTGGCCAGCGGCTGAGGGAGGGGGTTGGTAGTGAGAGATGATGGGGACAGGGCTTGTGGTCGTGCTAAAACATGCCCCTCCTTTAAGAGTTTGTGATTCCGGGACTGCGAGCATAAGCGTCGCCACGCCATGTGATGTGGGTGTAGTCAGGGAGAAAAACATGGCAGAAGAGCAAGGCTGGAGAAGAGGGAGATGGAGGCCAGAGTGCAAGGGACGCTGGCAGGGGCGAGGCGGTGGAGACCCTTGCCAGCAGCAAGTGCAGCCTTGTCGATTTCCGCACCTGCTGGGGTGACACTGACCCAGAGAAGCACCCCTTTGAATCCTCTCCCTTCTTATTAGTGGCTGTACACTAATGTGACGTGGTGGGAGTCCTCAAAACCTGCCTGTCCTCAGGTTCATTGGACATGTTTGATAACATTTTATGTTTTACAATAGGCATACCTGTTCATGGTTTAAAATTAGAAGCTATAGCAGGGATATATGGAAAAGTCTGCCTCCTACCACAGCCGCCCAGATTCCCTCCCTAGAGACACCAATGCCACGTGCTTTTGTGTATTCTTCCCAAGTTACTGTGTATATGCCAGCAGATGTTATGTATGCACACATTAAACACTTTTTTCCTGCCCACGGTATCACGTTCCCTGTCGCTGTCCCCCTCCCCCTCTCCCCTTACTCTATCTTGGTACTGTGCTGTAGATTCTTCAACCAGCGCTCTCTTGAGCATGGTGGTCCCTTCCCAGCCTGCGCTGGGACTGACATGTTAGTTCTCTCAAAGAGGCTGCCCCTCTGCCCCCCACCCATCTAAGGTATGGATTGAATATCGTCCTGGCTGGAAGGCGAGCATGGGGTTAGGTGACATTTGGAAGTTCCTCCCCATTGACTGCAATTCTTATCTGGATTGTAACTTTTTCTTTGGGGGAGTGGAGGGCAGCTAATGGTTAGATGTTATTTCTAAGATACGCTTCTTTAAAATATTACCTTTAGTTACAGACCTTTTAAACCAACCCATAGCACCCTGAATGAGGTTTGTCAAGGCCACCTGTGACCCCAACTTTAAGAACGGTGGCTCCAAGGGGCTTTGCAGGGCCCACCACAGGTCCGAGCTAGGTGCTGCCGATGGTTCCAGTCTCTGACAGCCAGGACCGGGAAAGCACAGTGCTTATGGAACAGAGCAGACTTGGAGATCTGACGGTCTGGCTGGGGCTGGTGCTGGCCGTTCCCACCCAGCATATCGGCTGCTCCCACCACCACGCATTGCACGCAGGAGGGAAGGGAGCAGCCTGGACATGGGCATTGTATATACGTCTTGGAGTCATGTTGGATGGGCCTTGTGAGCTTCCAAATCTGGGAGGCAGCTGGTACTTTACCACGGTGGAGCAGGCGTGCAGTTACTTCACATGGCCGCATTGTACAGGCAGAGGACGCCCTACCTTTGGGCCTGGGGGGCAGTGGTGGGCTCCTCCAGCAAGCCTGCCTGTTAGCATTCGCTTCTATAAGGGACTTCAGGCACTGGCGAAGTGACTGTTGCCACACTGGCCCTGGGAATGCTCCAGAGAACAGGACTTGAGGGTAGCCCACCTCCACAGGGTTCATAGGTATGTGTCTGTGAGGCTGCTTACCAGCCCCTGTGCAGGATTCAGCAGGACACATCCCAGCCGTGAGGCCTCTGTTGAGGGGAGCCAAGGGCTGGCAGATATTAGACCTTAGCCGCCGGGGTCTGCTGCGTGCAGTGCCCATGGCCAAGGAGCACAGAGGTGGCTCTTTCTTCTGGCCACGGCTCAGTCTTCTTTCTGTGCCGTTAGTGGCTGTCAGCTAACTCAGGGCACCAGTCTCTCTCTGCTGGGTAAACCCAGCTATTGCAAAAGGTCAGAGGAGAAAGGGAGCCAAGAAGGCAGCTCCGGGGCCAGCAGATGACTGCTTTCAGGAAGTGAACAGGCTTCTTCTTTTTGTTCATATTTTCTCTAAAATACTCGTGAGGTTTTGAAGCTCCGCCCTGAGCCCTTTGTAGCTAAGGGCTGCTTGGCCTGGTGGAAGGGATGGTCTTCAAATCTTGTGCAGGCCCGAGTCAAAGGGGCAGGGTCCTGGGGCAGCACAGTCCTGACTCTGAAACTGAAAGAGGGCAGAGGGGAGGCAGAAGAGCCATCAGGATCGTGCTAGCCGCCTCCACACAGAGCCCAGGAGGAGGCCACTGACAGTGGAGGAAGTGGAATTATTGCACACTGTGCGTTTCGACATTGGGACTCAACCCTCAAGAAGGAAAACCAAGTGTGGGGGTGCATGGTGCCAGGGCTGAAGAGATGAAAAGGAGGGGTCAGAGGGCTAAACGGTAACCACCGCTTTGCTTGCCCGGCTGGCCCTTCTCCTGGGCTGGCCCTGGCAGGGTAGAGTTCGCTGTTCACACCATCAGGGCCTGTGGCTGGAACAAGTTCTCCTGCTGTGTTCATTCAAGGTAAGGGGGTCCTGATGACCGCTCCTGACACCTAAGGCCAGGAGGGTCTAGTCTGTGAGACATCAGCAAAGCTTGCCCTGTGAATATCTGAGTTAATTGTACTGGGTGTTTAGGACAAAGTGCCTGTGGCGATGTTGTACTTATATGGGAGGGGCAAAGAGTCCTTGCATAGCCTGGGAAACTCCGCTGGGGGATTGTGGGGGTGCAATCGAGAAGCGAGAAGCGGTGACTATGAAGGACTTTTTAAAAATGTAAGCAGGATAATTGCAGCCTAGGGCTGTAGCTCTTCACAGCACTTGTGAAGACCAGCTGGTGGTCTGGGGAGGGTGGCAGGGACCATCCTTCACTGTTTGAGATTGCTTCCATTCCTACTGTGCCAGGCACCTTGCCGATTGCTTCACAGGCCCCTCATTTAATCCCCATATTAGTGTTCCCTAGGGCTGCTCTAGCAAGTTCTTACAGACTCAGTGGCTTAAACCAACCGAAGTGTATGCTCTCACAGTTCTGGAGGCTAGCAGTCTCAAATCAGTGTCCCAGGGTCCACGGCAGGGGTTCAGCAGTGGCCGCTGGCATTCCTTGGCTCATGTCCCTCTACCCCCATCTTCAGTGCCAGCTGTATAGTATCTTCTCTGTGACTTCTTCTTTCTACTTCTGTCACATGGCCTTCTTCTGTCTGAAATCTCCCTTAGCCTCCGTCTGTAAGGGCATTTAGGATTGGAATTAGGGCCCACCCGTGTAATCCAGGATAGTCTGCCTATATCAAGATCTTTAGTTAATCACATCTGCGAAATCTGTGCCATATAGATAACATTCACAGGCTCCAGGGATTAGAAGGTGGACATCCGCATTACTTGCCCTCCTATGGGCTGTGCGGTGGTGTCCCGCAGTAGCCTTCAGAGGACATTCACGGATGTAGGAGCAAGCCAAGGCTTGGAGAGGCTGAGCAGCTCTTGGTGGCTGTGGTTCTTTCTTCTCTCTGACTCTGCAGTATGGTCCATTTTCTGATGTTGCTGGAGATGCACTTGATGAACAAATAAGGCCCTGTCACTTTCCTGTGTTGTTACGTTGGTTGTTTGAAAAAAATAAGAGCTTTGGGGTCACGTTCATGGCAAGTTACGTGGCTGTAACTTGTTAGCGACATGTTTGTTGAGTGGATGAATTTGTTTCACCGTGGCCGGATGGCTTTGGGCAGCCTCGTTCTCATCCGTACAACGATGGTAGAACAGCCTGGTGAAAATTACCCAGCATGGCCCAGCACGGATGGCCCAGCAAGAGCACGTGTGCTGAATCCTTACTCAGTGTGAGTTCCCAGTCCCAGCCAGGGAGAAGTCACGTGAAGAAGGCCAGGTGACATCTAGGATGGACTGTGTTAATCCCTGAAAGAAGCAGTGCATTGGGAGATGTGCAAGTGGTTGACTCACTGACAGGACAAACATCAATCAAATCCCTACTGTGCTAGGCAGTCTAGAAGGCAGAGGGGAAAGAACAGCAAACAGAACAACCATTCCTGCCTGGGGTCCAGGGCCGGGAAGCCAGGGGACAGACATTTGAAAAGTCATTCCACTATTGTGGACTGAGGAAAGTTGTTTTTGATATGAATGTGAACAGATATGTGTATTATATATTTCTTTATATGTATGTTTTATAAATAATGTGAAAATTGACAGTAGTCCGTGTTCCTGAGTCTGTTCCATATCTTCAGCTCATTCTTCTTGCACCCACCTCAGCAGCTGTTCAGAGTCCCCGATAACTGACGGCTTATCTCCTTCCCCAGAGCGTGGAGCCTGCTTCCTCCCTGCTCGCCACACTGAGCCCCCAGCTCTGCCTGCAGTTTCTCCCGGGGTAGCCCTGGCTTCTGCCCAGCAGTCTGGCCTCTGGGGCTCCGACCTCCGCCTGATCATCTGGCCCCACGTCCAGGCCGGCTCTACCCACCTGCTCAGTCTGTACTCTGTCCCCACAAGTCTTGCTCCTGCCTCTCCCCAGATGTTCAGGAAGGCACCTTTCTTGTTGTGCTTTCTTAAGCTAACCTTGTTGAGCACTCATGGTGCACCAGGGCCCAATGGCTCCAGTGGGGCGACGCACATTCCCTGGCATGAATTAGAAGCCATCAGCATGAATGGAGCCTTGCTGAGCGCTCACTGCTGTGCTCCGTCTCCATGTGCGCCATTTTGTTTAATCTTTGTACACCCTCAGGGATGCGTGTCCGTCCTCCCATCTTACAGATGAGAGAATTGGGGTGCAGAAGAGTTAAGCTACCCAGCTGGTCAGTGGCAGAGCAGGCGTCACAGGTCTTTCCACAAAGCCCCTTACTCACCCTTCCTTACTTACGTCAGGTAGGCCTTGCCCAGCGAGAGACCAGCCACCAAACGCACAGCAGTGACGGGGGTGCCAACAGGTGACAGTGTCGTCTGCGTGCTTTCTGATGGGGCCCCACAGGTTTATTTCCATCTCTCTTTTACATGCTTGTCTCACACTTGCGCTGAGTGATCGTGGCAGGCTTTTACACCCTGAGCCTCTCTGAGTAGAGCGGGGGAGACAGAGTTGCTTCGTTTTCCCCTTGGATGCCTGGAGCCCGTGCTGCACGTTCCCCACCTTCTCCTTCATCTGTTTATCGGTCACCACTCTGTTATCTCGATCTTCCCATGTGCTTATCTCCTTTCTCCTTTCCATGTCTGTTGTACCAGTTAAGACTGAGAACCCGTAGGCAGTGCTAGTGACCGGCCCCCACCAGGTGGTGATGTCAGGTACAGTGGGGACACAGCGTCATCGGTGTCCTCGACCCTTGGATGTGAGCAGTCTCTTCCCAGCCTCCGTGGATTAGCATCGGAGTGTTTGATGTAAAACTTCTTTTCCTTGAGTAGTATGTTTTTGCATATACCTGGCACACATCCACTCACATTTGATGTTCTCCTATATAGGCACATGGAAACACCTACTTGATTTTCTTGTATTATAATAGCATTTCCCTTATTTTAAAATAGCAGAAGAACAAATGAGTTAAATAGGCATTTGTCGGGGCGCTCGGTGGCTCAGTGCTTAAGTGTCTGCTTTTGGCTCAGGTCATGATCCCAGAGTCCTGGGATCGAGCCCGCGTCGGGCTTCCTGCTCAGCAGGGAGTCTGCTTCTCCCTCTGCCCTTCTCCCCCCTTGTGCTCTCTCTCTCTCTCTCTTTCATGCTCTCTCAAATAAATACATAATCTTTAAAAAAGACAACAACAACAAAAAACAGGCATTTGCCTATTAGCTTAGAAACTTAAGTGCCATCTTAAAGGTAATTTTATATGAAAAGAAATACTTTCTAGTTTCCAAATAACTTATAAATGGGCTTTTGGAATGCAGCCTGTTGATTGAACTGCCCAGAAGTTCAACCTTATCTTTGTGGAATTCCAAAGCTAAGCTTTAAAGTATTTATCGATGATAGCGCTTTGTTCACTTTCCAATGCAACGAGACCATGAACTAATGTAGCATGCGATAGCCCTAAATAAGTGGAATAATAGCAAATAGTAGTAATAGTAAATAGAAATAGAAAATAGTAATTAGAAAATAGTAAAATATTGAGGTTTTATGGTAAGGAGGTGAGACACCCCAATTTTGACATCTGAGTAAAGAGAACAGAAAATCTGAAGGTGCCATCAGGGAGGTATGATAAAGTAAGGGAGGGGACTAAAACCCAAACCAGCATTGTACCGTGTTGGGTAAGGCTGGTGGGTCACATTTTTGGGCCTGAGACCTGTGGTATTTCTCCTTCATAAACTGAAGCCTCACTGGGTTCAGGATCAAGACCACACTCTTTTTTTTTTTTTTTAAGATTTATTTATTTTTATTTGAGAGAGAGGCGGAGGGAGAGGGAGGGAAGAGAATCGCAAGGAGAGTCCCCGCTGAGCATGGAGGCCAATGTGAGGTTCGATCTATGACTCCAAGATCGTGACTGGAGCCAAAACCAAGAGTTGAGCCACCCAGGTGCCCCGAAACAACACAGTCTTGAATGCTGAAGGATGAAGTCTGTGACCCTTCATGAATTCACAAGGGGACCGTACCAGATGCAGGACTCATGGCTGGACATGGAGGGCAGCAGGGACCTCATGTCACCAGGGACCCCTTTCACTGGGAACTCCGGCTTGCAGGATGCCTCTGGGAGTCGTGGCTGAGATGGCAGACACGGAGCCAGCCCTGCAGAACTCCTGTGAACAGCCTGGAGCAAGGAGGTGTGCTGGGGGTTCGGGAGGGACAGAGACCGTGCTGCAACTTTCTCCACCATGGCTGCACCTTACACTCGGCTGGGGGCTTTCGAGAAGCAGGGAAGCATGCTTTCCACCCCCTGCCCCCCAGTAAAGTCATGTGGAGGCGGGACCAGCATTGACCTTTGTTCCCTTTGCGTTAGGTGCGGTTGGGGTGGAGCAGCTGGGCCCTGGGGCTTCGGAACCTGGGCTTCCACACCGGGCCAGCCGGTTTTGAATCCCCATGGCTGCGCTGGGCCAGTCTCTTGACGTGCGGAGCCTCAGCCCCCAGCGTCTCAGGCTGGAAGGTGAAACGAGGCCACGTGCACTCATGCAGTGTACTCTGTCTCGCGCCGGGGACGTCTTGTGGCCGTAGTGGCTGACGGTGACTGACAGAACAGGCCCCTGGCCTCTCTCCCTTCCACGGCTCACTTGGCAAAACCACACCCTGGTGGTAGGGCGTCTCAACACAGTGGCCTGTGGCTGGAGAGGACACAGCCACATTGACGGGTCTCTGACTTCACAACCACAGGGCGTGGGTGGGACCACTTGGCACCCAGGGCCTATTGCCCCACTGTCCTTGCCCAGGGGTTGGCCAGCTTTTCCGGGGAAGGGCCACATAGTTAATATTTTAGGCTTTGTGGGCCATCCAGGCTCCGTGGCAGCACCACCCAGCTCTGCTCTGGTGGTGTGAAAACCACCCCAGACGGGAGGGAAACAATTGGATGCAGCTGTGTGGGATTAAACTCTCCAGAAACAAACGGTGAGCAGGATTTGGCTGAGCCCTGTCCTGGGCGGTCATTTCATACCTTCTCCTCAAACCTGTACTACCGCTCGTCTCTTCTCACCTCACCCCTCCCTGCTGCTGGCCTTGCTTCCAGCAGCCTGCATGGCACCTGTGCCGACCACCCACCAGCACGGGGACCACTTGCATGCTCTGAGGCCATCCTGCCTCCCAGCAGTGGCCAGTCATCCTTCTATGGCTCCTCGATCCCTCCCACATCCTCGGAACGTTCTCCCCACAGCTCCCAGAGCCCCTCACTTTGGATTGCCCTCCTGCTTCACTCAGTCTGCTGGGCTAGTTTCTCCTCTATTCCCTGATACCTCCGGGGCCCAGTCCTGGGACCTCTGCTTTGCTCGCTTCTTTGGTGGCTCCCTTACCTCCCACAGGTGGACAGTTCCTCGGTGCGCTGCTCCAGTCTAGACGTCTCCACTGCCTTTCTGAAAGTCTAAGCATTGCACGCGTGACGTGTCCCAGACCAGAGTCATTCTTGTACTCACCTGCTCTTCCTCAACTCAGCAAATGACCACACACTCCTTCTGCTACTTAGGTGTTCAGGGAAGCCTCAGAAGTGTGCTTGACAGCCCTTCACTTTCTCTATCATCTGTCACGAAGTCCTGCTGGCTCCATCTTCCAAATACACACACATCTCCTCTCCCTGTGCCTTCACTTTGCCTTCAGTACTGTGCCGTCTGCAGGGCATCTGCCCTCCCTGCATCACCCCCTCCCTGCCCTCGCCTCTGCTCGTGCCCTTTCTAGCAGAGCAGCCAGAGGACTTTGCAGAGCAAAATCAGAACCCTCCAGAGGCTCCTCATGGATGTGAGGCCCCACAGGGCATTCCCCCGCCCTCATACCTGTCGCCAAACTCATCTCCTCCTACTGTCCCTACTCCGGCTTCAGGCAGGTTGTCCTGGCTTGCCTTCTGCCTGGCATCTCTTCCCCCAAATACCCACATGGCTTTCTTGCTCTCATAGCTTCCTTGGGTCTCTGCTCAATTGTCCCCTTCTTAGTAAGGCCCATCCTGACAACTCTATTTAGAATTGCGATGCCCCTGTCCCCTGCTTTCCCTAGCAGTCTCTGCCATGTTGGCTTGGGCACTCTCCTGGGTGCTTTAGAACTGCAGCATTGGCTCAGGATGGGACCCGCACGAGGCCGACGCCCAGGCAGCTGTTTCCAGATCCCCCGCAACAGGGTGTGGCCATGTGTGCAGCAGGCATCCTGTGAGTGGCCAGGGGTGTAGCGCTGCCAGGTGCCTGGTGTGGTGATGGGGGCGAGGGGGACAGCTACAGGGAAGCCCCGCTTGCTTCCTGATTACAAAGGCTACTTTATTTTTCATTAAGAGCTTAGGAATTACAACCACAAAGCTCCTTAATGACATTGATTATTCAGATCATGTTCCTCTTGAACATAAAAAGGAGTCACATGTGGCTGAGTCTGTGGGGAATAACCCAACTGGCAGGTCAAACTGATTACCACACATAGGGTTTGTGGCTGCCACGAAGACTTTCCTCAGTCTTTTCTTTTTCCCCCTTTTCCTCTTCTTTTCACTTCTTGAGATTTTAGAGTCCTACTTTTTGCCTTGACACGTCCCTGGATTTTAAGGAGCCCAGATCTGGACTTGGGGATGTGGGGGTGGGGAGAGTTGGGAGCTGATCAGGCACAGGTGGGCCCCACTCTGGGTGTCTCCTGCACTCATGACCCCCATCTGGATGCCTCCTAACTGGAGCCCATCGTGCCTGTAAGCACCCACTGTGCAAAGGGGAGGGGGAAGCCCACCTGCCTCGAGTTCTGAGCTCTAAGGGAGCGGAGGGCCTGCCTGGTGGGCTGAGTGGACAGCCCCTCCCATCCGCTCCATTGGGAGGCACGGCCGGAGCTAGAGCCCAGATCCTTAGCCCGCCACAGCACCTCGGGCCCATGCAGGGAGGGTTGTTGGGGTGTTTCTCCCTTCTTGCCCAGGAACTTAAGGAGCAGAAGGGAAAGAAGTGTGACTTCAGGACTGTGGAAGAAGTGGTGGTAAGTTGGGTGGTCACTTCTTTGGAGGTCACCTCTGGTCAGGTGTGGTGCAGGGCCAGGCTGTAGGAGGAGCTGAAAGACATTTCCAGGGAAACCTTCACTGGCCTTCTTTGAATAGGTTTCAACATGCGTTTCATTTTTGCTATAACCAGCTCGATCTGTAGTCTCGGAAACCAGAATGATTTGGGCAAACTTTTGATTTGCGGTCACATTAAAACAGTTTTAGCCACGGGTGTTAGCTGTGTGCATACGTGTGTCCGTGGCTCTGCAGCAGATGGCCAGCGCGAGCGATGTCCTGACCTAAGCCCTGTGAGGGACACTGTTTCATGATTTTACAGCCATTCTGTGTAGGAGGAAAGGAGGAATGACCCTGTGGGGTTAAAACAATACTTGTTTTGAAAAGCTTTTCATCTTTCCTTTAACTTGGCAATCTCACTAAGCTATCAGGGGAAAATGTAGAATTAAAATATCTAACAGGTGGGAGTTGTTTTTTTTTTAATTTAAGATTTCTGTCAGCATCTTGTCACGTTTGGAATATTCCCGGTAGGCCGTCTGAGAGGTTTAAACTCTTGCGGATGAAGGTGTGGATGATGGTGAGGTGCTTTTGGACATTAGGCCTATGACTCTGCTGCTTCTCAGAGGCTAAAACTCCAGACTGAGCTTTCGGGAACCAGGGACGAGCTCGGCCTTTGCTAAGTGGACTGACTGTTTAGTCTGTTTCTGTCCACCTCCCCCCCACCCCGCCCCTGGACATCAGCAGAGAGCTGTGGGGTGTTGGCGGTAGTGAGTTGGAGCCACGGGTGGGGTCCTTGGTGAGGGGAGGAGGGTGCAACGTACGCAGCTGTACTTGAACCCAGCACCCCTGACAGTTCCTTCAAAACCTGCCCAGAGCAGAAAGGTCAGTGGTGTGAACATACACAGCGGCACCCAGAGCCTTGATGCCTCCAGCAGGCGCTCGCTGCCAGCCCCCGTGCAGGGCCCTGCCCCCAGCACCTCTGGGTGTGGTGGGGAGGATGGGGTTAGAATAAACTCCTTGGGGGAGCTCAAAGCCCAGCGGAGAAGCTGACCCAAAATGGGAGAGACAAGCACTGTGGCAAGTGCCCAAGGGACCAGGTGGTTCTTGCAAAGGGACCTGGTGCAAACGCCTGCCCCTTCTCCAGCTTTTTGCATGTGTCACCTTGCCCTGCGGATGGTGACTTTGTGAGGGGGAGGCTGTGGTGGAGTCCTGCGTCTCCTCCCCCAGCCCTGGCCCAAGCTTCGCTGACAGTTTGTGGTGGGCCTCGATCCCTCAGCATAAGGCATCTGTAGAAACAGGCAAGTGACGAGGGATCTGAGGTACCTCTGCCACAGAAGAGGCATCCGAGGGCCAGCGAGGGCGAGTGGCTTGCCCGAAGATGTGCAGCTTAGCCGGGGCTGGATCTTGAGCCCAGGCTCCCGGCCTTCCTCACGGAGAGGAGGAAGGGAGGGCATCATAGGTGCCGTGCCGAGAGGTGACAGCCTAGTTGTCAGCTCCTGCCTCCGCTCCCCCGTATGCTGTGGGCACTGGCCATGGTGGGCTGCTTTAGGGACCCTGCGTTGTGGTCAGCAGCCTCACCCAGGCCAGGCCCTGGCCACAAGGCTGGTTGCTGCCTCTTGAGCTTTAGTGACTCAGTGGGTGCCTGTGACACCTTGCAGCCGGGAGCGTCCTCACTCCTGGCCCACTGACTGTCCCACCTCCCCGTGTTCGTCCACTCGTTCTTCCTTCATCTGTCCAGCTCAGGTCCAGGAGGTGCACCAGCTCCCGTTTGCACAGTGCATGGGGTGCTTTATGTCTGTCCTTCAGTCTGTCTATTCTCCCTTGGAAACAGAGGGGCTTAGCATACTTGTTTCTCAGAAGCTGGAAGTGACACTTCTGTTAAATGACCACCCAAGCTCACATGGCATTAAAAAGGTGATCTGTGTTTTAAACTATCTTGACTTCCCTCTTCACCAGGGAGTTGAGTGAAACGTTTGAGAGTAAAGACATGTTATTGGGAAAGATACAGTTTACTCACTGGGGGGCAGTTTCCAAACTTGTTTGAGGCTGTTATAGGTCTGATACAGTTACACGCTATGAGGGTGTACCTTAACCTGTGGCATCACTCAAAAATGACAAGTGGGTATAGAGAGAAAAATCCTGGCTTCTGTCTTGTCTTCCTGTTCAGCTCTCCAGAAGCAACCAGGGGGCCCAGCATTTTTGTGCATCCTCCTGGGGGTGGTCTGTCTGTCCGTCGTATACAGACATGTATGTTTCTGTGTCCCCTTTCTTCTAAAGCATGCATTAGTTTCACTAGGCCGGTATGGAAGGCCACACACACGGGTTCTGAAATCACTTGTGGTTTTATTTTAGTCTCCCATTACTTCTCTTTGTGTATTAATAATCCCTAATATTACCTTGCTAGCCTCAAGATCACCCTGTTACGAGTGGATTTTGGTGTCCATGCCGGGTGAGGGTAATTTCCCATCCTTCTGGATGCTTGGTGGGTCCGTGGCAGGTTTTTTGTTTTTTGCTTTTTTCTTTGTTTTGTTTTTTTTTTTAAGCAGGACTCCTACACACAAGGAGGTCCTCCAAGGTAGTTGGAGTTGGAGGTGTGTGGAGATCTCCATGCTCTGAAGAGCCTGCGGTGAGATGAGCCCTGACCGGTGCTGTGTCACCCTTCATTCCACGGATGTCATTGAGGGCTGGAGCGGGTAACTGGCCCTCCCAGCATCTCCTGGCTGCTGAGTGACGGAGAGATTCAGACGAGGCTCCTAGCCTTCTTGTATTCCGTGAGGGACTGGGAGGCTGCAGACCCATTTCAACCAGGCAGTTCGCCACGTCTCTGGCAGTTCATATGTTCTCTTTGCACACTGCCATTGGCGTCAGCCTAAGTGAAGAGCAGGAAAATTGGTTTCATTATTTTGGAGTCATGGCTTCTAAGAAACATCTATTTTATTGATAAAAAGCATTTCCAAATAATTTTTCTTATGTATTGAACCCGTCTGGGGCACTGGAGATACAAAATTTATGTTTCTCAGTCATTTAATCATTTAATAAAAGCTTATTTTGGGGCTGCTTCCTTGGGTCAGCCCTGTGCTGAGCACTGAAGGGTTAAAGATGGAGATGACTCAGTCCCTTCCCTTGAGGAGCTTGTGGGAGATGGGGATTTAGAGTGTATTAAAGATGTTTTTCTTTACGGCGATAGAGAGGGCTGTGTCATGAAGAGCAGAGGGTATATATTTCTGCCTGGGTGTGGGAGAGGCTTCACAGAGGAACTGCTATTTAAACTGGACACGAAGCAGGAGTAGAATTGTCAAGCCCAAGCCCACAAGAACATGAACAGGCAGGGTCTTCTAGACAGAGGGACCTTGGAGCAGAGGCATGGAGATGCGTATTTGAAAGCTGGAGAGACACTGCCGGCCGCGTGGTATTTAGTAAGCTTGGGAGAGGTGGATGGGCCACTGGTCCACGCCGGGTGAAGGGCTTTGGACTGCATCCCCTGTGTGTTGAGAGCCGTGGAAGGGATTTCATGTAAGTCAGAGACTTAGCCCGTCAGATTTCCAGGTTACAGAAAGCCTTCTAAAACCCCGTGGGCTGTACTTCAAGTACCAAAGTCATCTCTCTCCCCCTAGCTGTTGCAACTCAACTCTTGATCATCCAGGAAGGCGGATGAGGTCGGAGACGGAGGCTAGGCCTTGGATAAAGCAAAACCACAGGCACCACAAAAGGAGCCAAAATGTAATACAGAATGAGTTTAATCTGGTAAAAGTTACATGTAAAATTTAGAAGCACATTGAACTTTTACAGATATATTGTTTTTATACTTTAAAGTGTCAGTGTTTCATTGCATGACCAAAAATAGTTATGGCTGTGGCAGACAGGGCTGTGTGGGGCAGAGGTGAGCTCAGCAGCCCACTCCCAGCTCCCTGTTTTCTTTACTTGGAGTGGGGTACTTGGGGAGCAAGGAAGCAGCATTCTTCCTGGAGGGGAAGGACCTGCTTCGTAGGGGGCCCTGTGTGTCCCCCTTTATTGCCAGGAATTCCAAGTAACTGTGGAGTGCAATTATAATGGTTTCAGTTTTTTCCCACAAATACACTACCTTCTCATGGTTTACCAAGGCGAGTCCACGAATGTTTAATCCACCCACGGGTAGTCAAGATTTGATGGCAGAATCTTAACTAAAATCAACTCCAAATTGCTTTGTGGTAACGAGCCTTCCTTGCCATGAGATCTTGCCCACGTTTTTCTCCTTAATAACGTGAGTCAGACTTACCACCTGAAAAATTTTTTTTTAAATCTCAAAACTTTTTAAAGAATTTAATTAGAATGGGCACATAGGGTAATGAAGATTCATACTGTAAGAAACTTGATTTATTTTTTTAAATCAAGGTTGCAGAAGCCTTGCAAAAATTTGAGTCTTGATAGTTCCTAGAATTTGAATTTTGCTTATTCAGAGCTAGGTAACCCCAGGTTTCTGGTCAGGCGTTGCTAGGCCATGTACCAGGGCTAACTGCGCAGGGCCCTAAGGTTCTGTATATACTCACACTCGACTGGCTTCTCAGTCCAAACACAGCCCCAAGCTGAGTGAAGGTTGCCCTGCTTGTCTGCCCTCAGGAGGGTTCAAGCCCAGGAGCATTTCAGTGCAGAAAGTCGCTCCAGCTGGGTCACACCCTTTATGGTGGGGATGAGCAGCAGCTCCCTCCCCCTGCCCCAGGGTTTCCAGTCTGCAACGGTGGTGGAGTCAGGGAGGCCTTCACCACAGCGCTTTGGCCCAGCCGTGGGTGTGCGCAGGGAGGAAATGTCTGGAGGCTGAATTCTGCTGAGGGTGAAGTCCTGGGGTGGGGTTCCAGGACACCTGTCCCGCTCCAGAGGGGAGTGAGGCCTGCCTCCCTCTGAGTTCCTAGTTGCCAGTGTAGAAATTCTCATAGGGCCCTCTGGACTATTCTTTTCTGGCCAGGTTTTTAATGGGTGCTTTTAATAGATTTATTGACCTTCATCAAGGCCTTACTTCCTGTTGTAAGTTTTCTGTTTTCTCTGGGTACTTCCAGCCCCTTCCCTGCTGTCCTTGAGCCAGTGGCTTGGCACAGGCCCTTCCAGAACCCTTATTTCTGAATGGATGGAAGAGTCCCGGGGGGCTTGGGAGTGTCGCATGGCCTTGGTAGTAGTGATTATAATAATAATAAGCAGCAAACACTTGAGTAGCTTTTCTGCATGCCGTGTACAGTTTACGGGGATGAAATTATGTCATCCAAGCAACAACTGGACAAGGTGGCTGCTGCTTAGGGTGGTTTCCGAGGGGGAAACTGAGGAGTGGGAGGTTGAGCTAGTCAGCGCAGGTTACGTGTAGCCTGGTGAGTGGCAGAGCTGGGATTGGAACACAGACGGTCTGGCTCCAGGCTGTGCTCCTGACTGTGGGGCGGGCCCCCTCCAGGGAGAGGAGGCATGCTGTGCCCCTCCACCTGCCAGCCCAACTCCCTGAGGTGCCCACATCAGCACACTCTTGGCCTTTTGTCACGAGCAGGTGTGGTGGCACATTCGGTCATCCTGCCTGAATTAGGGAAACCATGGTCTCAGCAACTGACTGCTCCAGGCCCTGTTCTCCAAATCTAGGGGCATCTTTGCTCGCAGCCTTTCTCTGTCTGAGGTCCTCAACCCCGTGTGCGCAGACCACAGCCTAACAAGAAAGGATTAACCAAAGCCTCCATTCCTGCAAATCTTGGCTGGCCGTCACCCAGGACACAATGTTGGTGTTGGGGCAACTTCCCTCCCTTTGTGAGAGAATAAGACCATGGTAGTCACAGTCCCTCCATGAGTGACTGACCTTCTTCAGCCCAAAGTTTGCCTGGTGAGGAGGGGCTTTCTCCCTCCACCACACCTGCTCCCACCCCTCCCTGCCTGTGTCCATTCATTGAGGAAGGCTCTCCTGCCCTGGAAACCACAGTGGGTGAAGGAGGACAGGCTGCACACTCCTCTGACTCCCACGGCCTCAGTCCCCGTATGGGAGGAGAGATCAGAGGTGGAGGATGGAATTTGAGTCAGGAGGACTGGAGCAGCAGTTTAGCTCTTGGGGTCCCAGTGTCTTGGGCCTTAAATAGGCTGGAGTGGGAGATGTTTAAGCACCATCTGCAGCCTCTAACCTTAGGTTATTATGCAGTCCTGATCTTCCAGACTCTGGGTCTGCTTTGTAGCCCATTTAGAAACTGCCTTTGATCTCCTTAAAATAGGATGGGCTATTTTGGACATTGCTCTCTGTGAGAGGGATATGTGTTTAGAGCTAAAATAGGGTGTACTTTTTAATTTGTGGGTATTTCCTTTTCCTGTTTCACGCACACTGTGTTCAAGTCCTTGTGTCCTCCCACCCACCCAAGAGGACAGCCTCCAGCGAGCTGAACACACAGATGAGGCTTGGTGAAGGCCTCCCTCCTCGTGGCGTGACCTGCTTGGTCAGGACCCAGGACCCTCCATGTCCGGGGGAGCTTTTACAACATTCTGTCTCTTGTCTGCTGATCCGACGACCAGGTCATTTGCTCAAGAGCCCGAGGGATTCCAGAGCAGAGGTGGCTGAGAGCCTTCCTTACAGGCTGGCTGCTGAGTGGCTTGCCACCCGGCTGTGCTGCAGTTATGCTCAGAGTGGGGATGGGGCAGCCGTCAGCCTGGATTCTGAGTTAACTGTGGGCAGGTGTTGAGTTACACACACACACACACACACACACACACACACGCACCTCTTGCGCCAAACGGTGGTCATCTCTCTTCTGGCCTGTATGTTGGTCACCGATGTGGCTGTGAAGAGGGTGCCCCAGTAGAGGGGAGGGAGGGAGGTTGGGGCGGGACAGCTGAGGAGGGTGCAGCTCTCTGTCCCACTCTGTCCTAGCTTACTCTGCCTTCCATTCTTCTGTCACTGACTGTGCACATAGCCCACACCCTTGTCTTTCTCTTGCGGGGCTTTTCCAGTTTATTGAAAAGAGGTTAAGTCTTATTTTTCGTAGAGTATGAGGACTTAATTGGAAACAGTTGTGTCAAGCTTCAGGCCTCTTTCTAGGACAGGAAACTGGTCATAGCTTCTCCGGCTTCAGTGCCATAGAATCAGTCACCTGGAGGACTTGTCCCAGGCACAATGCTGGGCTCCACCCCCAGGGAGTCAGGGACTTCGTACAGGCTCCCGGGTGATGCTCACGCGGCTGGTCCACAGGCCGCACTTGGAGTTGCCTTGGACACTTGTCCCTCATCAACCCCCCACTAGAGATACTTCCTTATTTTTATTACCTTTCAAAAACAGGGCTACTGCTTTCAGTGCTAATCGATAACACTGCTGATGCTAGGAGCGAGGGGTAGGGTTCCTAGCCCTGCTCTACTTGGCAGTGGTTCCGATGGGGGACTCAGAATCTGCTCCGGCAGGAGCTCCTCCTGGTTGTGCCCGTGAGCTGTCCCGAGGCTACCCTGTCACGATGGGTTTGGCAAGGTGACTTTAAGCCTGGAGCCCAGCCGTTTCACTGTAATAAGGACATGCCAGTTCTAGATCGCAGAGGCCTCAGAGGCAGATGAAGAGTTTGGTTGCTGGCATCTCTACCTGGGGATAACCGGTGTGAACCAGCTTGTCCCAGCCACGCGGGCCAGAGTTGTGACCCTGTTGTTTATAAATTGAAAAGGTATGTTACGCTAGGATCTTCTCAGGTGTGCCAGGAGGCACAGAACCCCCTCGTAGCCTGTAATCCATATTGTCTGTGACACAGGCAGGTGGTGGGGATGAGGTCCCACTTGGTTTACTTTGTCATAAGACATCTGTCATGTGCCAGCTTCTCTGAAACTAATAGCTGTCCCAAATAGAGTTTGGGGCACAGAGGATACCAACAAACTTGTTTCCCCTCTGCTCTTTCCCAAGGGATGGTCGCTTACAAGGAAAACCGAGCCCTGCCCAGTCTCCTCGGTTCCCGGTTGGCCACATGGGGTGAGCCATCATCATGTGATCTTCCGCGCTCTTTAGAGCCCTTTGTGGCCCTGAGCTGGGCTCCTTCCTCAGGGTCTTCCTCGGGCTGTACCAGGTTTTCACATTGCCCATTCCAGCAAGCTGGAAGGCCTTTCGCAGAGATGCTTATGTCCTCTCATGGCCTTGGAAATCACCTCCAAATACCTGCTGGGGCAGCGAGCTGCTTCCCGGGGGTCTGTGCCCAAGATCATTCTCCTCGGAAGGGTGCTCCAGGGCTTTCTTATCCAGCGGTGCGAACGTCCTTCCCTCTGGGCTTGCCTCTCAGCCTCTGGAAAGCAGAAAGCCTTTTTTCCTGATTTGTGAGGGTACCTGGTGGGGTCCCCGGAGGGTCCTGCTCTCCCACTGTGATGGATAGCTGGAGGACTCACTCCCGAGAGGGTGGCTCACAGGCTTGGCCTCGTGCCAGGCATATTTCAAGGATTTTGATTCCCCAGCTACCCGAGGAAATAGTTATTACTCACTTCCAATTGCAGAGGAGGGAAGGGAGGCTCAGAGACAGGTTAGATGACTTGCCCAGCTTTTACCCAGTGTCCTGTCATGGTTTCTGTTGGTTCAGCATAGTTTTTACTGTAGAAGGATTGTCATCGTAACTTTACCTGTTGGGGACGTTATCGCCGACTGTGCTCCCTTGCACTGTAGTTCTGGAGAATACGGCCCCAGTCTGGGCTCCCTCTCCTTTAGCTCTCTACCCTCTCATGATGTCTTAGACCTCCGTAGGCTCTCGTTATGCTGGAGAGCAAATGACCAAGGTGGCCAGCCAGCCACTGTGCATTTGCAGACTTGGTCCCTTGCTTCTGGCCAGCAGCCTTATCAGGCAGAACGTGCCCTGTCTCAGACGCCCTGAGTGGCCAGTGCAGCCTCGGGCCCTCCAAGGCACTGAATCTTCAACCAGCCTGCCTTGGTGCCACGCGTGGGCCCTGATGCCCGTGTGTCTGTCTCTCCCGCCAAACTCCCCGGTGCCGGCCCATGGAGGGTGAGCAGGCCTGGCCACCACATGCCTCGGCCCTTCCAGCCGTAAGGATGAGGAGTGGTGTGATGTGTGCCCCATCCTCACATGCCGGTCGGCCCACAGCTGTGTAGGAGTCCCGGCCCGAACCTTTTACACAGCAGCTGTGCTGCTAGTTCAATTGCTAGTTCCCTTTCAACTCCAGACTCTCTGGAGGTGGGGATCCTAACGAAACGGAATTTAACTAGAGCACCTGTGAAATATTCCTGCGTCTGGTGCTTCTATCCCGAGGTCTTGGGTGTCACTCAGTGTCAACCCTCACTGTACGGAGAGGCCCGGGGTTTGTGCCTAGGAGGGGCTGGAGGAGCGTTGGTGGACATGGTGTGACCCTCTGAGTGGGGTCGGGACATCTTCCTCTGAAAATGCTCTGGGGGAAAGAAACGCGTGTCTTTCCCAAAAGCCTCGAGGCATTTTATGTGCCCGTGCTAGCATGGTCACTGGGCATGTTTCAAATGCACCGCTGTTGGCAGCTGGGATCTTCGCTTGTGTGCAGTCCCTTACCTGGTTGCCGTTGCCCCTGGGTAATCCCGTGGCCGGGCGAGGGTGCTGGTTTGTTTATGGAGCTGCATTTGGCTTCGGTTGGCATGTTTTACGTGTCTGAGTGGTTTTAGGTATAAAGATTCAGTGACCCCGTTCCCCACGTAATTTAATGCCACACTTCTCCGTATGAAATGATCTTACTACCTTTAGCCTCAGTGGCAGATTTATGAGGAGGCTTTATTATATCTCCAGGTGAGCCAGTGTAAGCAAGCAGCCTTGTGTTTGGAGAGAATCCTGGCATTTGGCTGTCCTTTCTGATAAACTCTGCCTCACGGAACCCCAGGAAGGGGAGGAAAGCAGCCTCAGCCTGTAATGCGATGCTTGCTGGACCCCACCCCCCACCTCCAGGCCAGGCTTTCTGTTTTTGTTTTTTGTTTGTTTGTTTGTTTTAAGGAAGGCTCAGAGCCCAGTGCAGGGCCGGACCGCAACCCTGAGATCATGACCAGAGTTGAGATTAAGAGTCGGACGCTTCACTCACTGAGCCACCTATGCGCCCCCAGACTTTCTGTTCTTTAGTGAGAGGTTGCAGCAGCAGCACTTTTGCCTTTCTTTTCCCCTTTATTTTGAGTCTACCACATCGGAGGTGGGCTGTGTGATCTCTTTTGCTGGCTTATTAGCTCAACCCTGTGTGCTTTAAAAGCTGGAAAAGTTTCAATAAAGCGGACGCTGCGGTAAAGAAAGGCACAGCAGGCAATGTGAGGACCTGTATTCTGGTCCCCTTTTCCCTGGCTTTGTGCCTGCAACGCCTACAGTATCACGTTCTGGGGGCTAAGACCTTGGAGGTCTGGGTAAAATCACCACCCACCAGAGGAATGGCAGGTTAACGTGCCACTTAGGACCATCTTGGCCAGGCGTGGTTCACGTTATTGGTGCAAGTCACAGATGGGCGCCGATGGACATCAAGGGTCAGTCCTGCCTGGTCCAGGCTGTGAGGGCCCCCCAAGGAGGGCAGGCTGGTGAGGGTTAAAAATGAAAGATGGGCACTTCTAGACAGGTGTAGCTGGCTCTCCTGCAAGGTGGAAAGGGCAGGCTGTGGGCTGCTGTGAGGTGGCCCCTCCACTCGTCCTTTCTGCCTGAATGGAGTTGTTTCCCAGCGGGCCTGTCACGGGGGATGGATGCCAGCCTCCAGCAAGTCCACACTGACAGTGGGCAAGTGTGGCTGACATCCAGGGGCCTGATCTAAAGTGATAGGTGCATAGCCTCTCATTTAAAAGAAGTGCATGGCTTCTGGTCTCATCTTTAAAAATTTTAGTAACACCTACCTTGCTTTTTTGAAAAGAAAAGTAAAAAGGTATGTGAAAATATAATACAGGTAGGGATTGTTGGACCTACTTCATTTTCATAAAAAATTTTGTTAGGTGATATTTTACATGAAAAACCATAGGAAGAATAACACAAGGAATGTCTTCCGCCTAATCTTTTAATTCCCAGTACAACTGAAACTACGTGTGTCTGCACCGTCTCTCTGAGGTTCCCACCAGCCTCAGTTTGCATTATATTTTATTGACCCACTCAAACCTTCATATTTGTGAGTCCGTCCTCACGTATTTTTGTTGCTGGGGGATGGGAAGCAAGCACTGCTTATTCATTCTCAGTTTCAGTCTTGAGACTCCTGTGGTCAGAAACAACTGTTTCTTGAGTTGGGGCCTGTGGCCGCCTGGCTGCCCCAAGTGGTAAGGGAATGGTCAAGTTCAGGGTGAGGCCAGGTGCTGATGGACTGTGCTCCCTCCTCTTTCTCTTCCCGCCTGCCCTGCTGTTAGGGGAGCCTGCTGGGGCAGGTGTGGGCCTGTCCTGGTTCCCGTTGCAGAGCACAGGCTGGGCAAACCACCTTCGCTGTAGAGTTGGCTTCATTCGGGCAGGTTCTATGTGCCACTGAGCATCCCTGTGGTCTCTGCTTTAAACACCGCATCACTAACATGGCTCATGAGCCCTGCCCTAAACATAGAAGCCCAGACCGGCTCCCTGCTCCCCCTCTTCCCGGGCGTGTGGGAAGCTTCCTGTCGGCTGCTCTGTTCCCCTGAAGGGTGGGACAGGGACATACTAAGCTGTGCAGCCATCCAGGGTTTGGTGAACAAATGACCTGTTCCGTCAGATGGACTGTGTCTATAGTCAGTGAAGTCCTCCTCTCCAGTCTCTGCTGGGAGTATTTTCTTTTGCATAAAGAAGCTCTTGCTCCCCACCCCACTTCCTGCTTCATAGATGCCCCTTTGCCTCCTCCCAAAACTGAAATATGGCTGGTTCTCCCTAGAGAGCCAGAGGCCTTAAAATGGCGGGGGGGTTCTTCCTCTGCTTATCCTCCATCTCCTTCCAGAAATGGATTTCTCCCATGACTATGCTGTCCTCTCCACCTCTGATCACTGCCCTCTGTCACTGTAGGTTACCCTGGTCTCCAGAAAGGACTCAGCACCTGCCTTGGAATTCCTGTTGCCTCCTTATAGCCCTCATGTCTGCAGGGATGTCTAGTGTCACCAAACTCTTGGCCTTCTGCTTCCTGCCCTGCGGTTATTCCGGAAACTGCCCCCAGGGTGCCCATCCCTGGATCCCAGCCTTCTGAATCTCCGCCTCCCCTTCTGCTGTGTAGCCTGTTCTTGGCTCCCTCTTATTCCCTGTCTGCCAGGCCCACTGGAGCTTTATGTCCATTGGTCCTGTGGTATAGGGATGGCTAAGCCCCAGTCCCTGTCCTGTGAGCTGAGAGTCTGAGGTGTGACACATTTCATGTGACCAGGGTGAAGGAGGGGATGTGTGTAGAGCACTGTGTGAGGTTGGGGGAAGGTGAGCTATTGCTCTTCCAGCAGAGTCTGGAGAGAGGAGGAGATAAGAATTAGCCCCAGGAGCAGGGTAGGAAGGGTACTGCAACAAGGCCCAAAACACAGCGTGTATGTATATGCATGTGTATGTATATAAATATAAATATAAATATAAATATAAATATAAATATGTATGTATTTAGGGTTTATTTATTTTAGTGAGAGAGAGAAAACGTGCAGGGGAAGAGAGAGAGAGAAACTCAAGCAGACTCCACATTGAGCTCAGAGCCTGATGAGGGGCTCGATCTCACGACCCTGAGATCAGACCCGAGCCGAAACCGAGAGTCGGACGCTCAAGGGACCAGGCGCCCCCGCAGTGTGGTGATATGAAACACCCTCATGTGGGTACAGTTAATAAAATTTTGCATGCTTATTGTGAAGAGTTTTAGAAAAACAAGTAAATAATAAGTAAATAAACAAGAAAATCATGGTGCAAAAGCACTACCAATGTTAACATTTTAATATATTTTCTTCTCACGCCTTCCACTTGGTGTGTGTGTACTTCTGTGTATTTATATCGGTAGATCTTAGAATTTTACTTTTTCACTTGTCAGTTGTTGTAAACTCCATGATTTCCATTTCAAATTCTGCCTAGTATTTCACCATATAACTGAACTGTCATCTACTGTGTCCCTGACAGGCGTTTAGGCTGCTATTAAATCTTGCGATTTATGGTGTAAAATACGTTACTGGCAGAAGTCGCGCTGCAGCGAACGTGTTTGTCTGAGATTCTGCCAGATAGCAAGGACATCAGTCTTCTGGTCTTCCTGTGGCTGGGCTCCACCCGCAAACGTCCCCCCACCCCTCCAGCACACACACCCAGTGGCCCACAACGCTCACGCTCAGCTGTGCGTCTACTTCGGGCAGGGATGGCCCGGCCCGAAGGGCTGTGACCGCGTTCCACAAACACGCCTAGCCTTTGCACCAGGGAAGGCTATCCTGACCACTGCCACAACCACACAGGGTCTTTGCAGCCTTGCCAGCTCCGTCTGCCCGTGGCTGCCCGAGAGCTGGAGAAATAGCCACATGGTTATCTCCTTTGTAAGAAGTATTTCAGATTAAGTTAGAAACTATGTGTCCAGGAAGGTGTTGATGCAGTCTTTAAAATATGGTCATCATGCAGCCTGGCAAAAGCATGAAATACGTTTACAATCTAACATGCAGATGAAAAAGGATACGGTATCTTTTGTACACACTGGTCTTCTCTATAAAAATAAAAAGAGCTAACTTCAGTAAAGGTGTGATTATGACTGGGGATTTCCTACTTTATTTTCCAAACTTGCAGTTAAGGTACTATGGCGATTCTTTTTAAAGTTCCTGTGCTTACTGTCCTTGGCTGACTGCAGGGTCAGATTCCTTGAAAGCCCCCAGGGTGGGTCTTGGCACGACCCAGCTGCCAGGCAACTGGTGCGGGTGTGGTGGTGCCCCTACTTGTAGGGCCTGCTGTCACTTAGGGGGCACTGCTGCTGCTCTTCTGGTGAGGGGAACCCAGCTGCGGGTTCCTTTATTTTGTTGATTTCAGAGTATAAGCATCTTACTAATTTGGAAGTAGGTTGATTTTCAAATGAGGCTTTTGAGAACTTTCTTCATTCATCATCCTTCATTCATAACCCATCTTTGAATGGGTTAATTCAGAGTTTTGTTGTCCTTGTGGATTATTCTTTCCTTGAGGTAAGTCTGTAACTGAGAAAATAGAAATGTATCAGGAACACCTTTTCTAAAGTTCTAAAACAGGCCATTTGCTAACTGCCTAAATTCGGTCTTCATAAAAATTTTTTAAGTTTCATTGAAAGAGTCAATCCTCACTAAAATAAGGGGAGGGACGCCTCCTAATGAGAAAGCGAAATTAGAAACAGGACCGTGTCGAAGTTTTGAATCACCACCTGCCGTGGGACATTGGCTGCAGCCCCATGCAGTGCACCACAGTGCTTTCCGGGGCCGCTGGGAGCCGGTTTCTGTTCCCTGATTCCTCCCTCCAGCAGAAGGCTCAGTTTCTAGCTTTCTCTGGGTATTTTCATGGGGAACCATAATGACGTTGACTGACTGATGTCGTTTCCTGGAATCGTATTAATGAATTAGGCCAAGTTTATGGAAATGCACATACATTGTTGGTGCTCTTACGAGATGATCTACGAATCCCAAGGTGCTCCAGCAGCAGAGGTGCTGTGAACTCTCCTGGGGTGCTGAAAGTCTGGCAGGTTTGAAAAATATTCCTCCTTGTCCAGCACGGTGCTTCCCTGACCTCTCATCTTCTCTCCTCACATTTTTTCCTGTCCTGTGCCTTTCCTTGCTCTTAATTGCCTTTGGAAAGAGGAACCCCTTCCGCTTTTTCATCAGCCTGTGGACCCCTTTCCCCCAAGCAGTGATGCATCTTGATGGCCTAAAAAGGTGGAAACCGGTGGATTATTAGGGGAGCCAGAAGAAGGGAGACCTGGGTCAGGCCAGGCAGGAGCGCCCCAGCATTGCCCAGAGGCCCTGCAGCTTGGAGTGGGTGAATCAGGCCCAGACCACAGAGCTTTTAGAGCATGGGCTGGATTCCTGCAGACAAGTTACGTCAGAGGAGTCTAGGAATAGAAGTCAATTCTTAGAAGGCTGGGTTACGTGAAGGGCAAGGCAGCGGCTTCTCAAATGTCTGATGGCTCTACTTATGATGTCCTTGGCCCGGTGGGAACTGTCACGCGAGCAGAATGCGTTCCTTGACCGGGAGCTGTGGCACCAGGGACCTCACCCAATGGCAGGAGGTGGGCGTGGGGGAGGCTGGAAGATTGGCTCCTAAGGAGGCCAGAGGTAGTTAAGTGCTGTGGGGAGATAAAGTATAGGTTACTATTACTGTTGAAGAGAAAAGGGTGGGGGAGGAGGAGGGTGGTTGATTCAGAGCTCAGATCATTTTTTAAGTAAACTTTTAAATTTTAGAATAGTTTTAGATTTACAGAAAGGTTGCAAAAATAGTACAGGAATTCCTCTAAGTCTGCCCCCACCCCTTTTTTCCCCCAATAGGGGAAAAATATAGTTTCCCATATTGTTTACATCTTACATTATTGTGTCATTAGTCACAACTAATGAACCAATACTGATACTTTATTATTAACTAAACTCCATGCTTTCTTTAGATTTCCTTAGTTTTTTAACCTAATGTCCTTTTCCTGTCCCCAGATCCTATCTGGGACACCACAGTACACTTACTTGTCTTATTTCCTGAGGACCCTCTTTGTTGTGAGAATTTCTGACTTCCCTTGTTTTTGATGACCTCGATAGTCTTGAGGAGTACTGTCCAGGTATTTAGAACCCACCCTCATTTTGGGTTTGTCTGATGCTTTTCTCATGTTTTACTGGGGATATGGGTTTTGGAGGGGAAGAGCACAGAGATGAAATGCCCTTCTGGTCACATCACAGCAGGGCACACACTGTCACCCTGACATTGCTGTGGACGCTGACCTTGAGCAGCTGCCTGAGGTCAGATGTATCAGGTTTCTCCCCTGTAAAGGTACCCTCCCCCACTCCCCTATGATGTTCTCTGCGGAGGGCAGTTGCCCTGTGCAGCCCACAGGTGAGGGCTGAGAGGCTTTGCCTCTTCGAAGGGACAGGGGCATTTCCATGAATTATTTGGAATTCTTCAGTATATGAGATTTGTCTCTTCTCCACTTATGTATTTATCCAGTCATTCATTTATATTAGTGTGGACTTATGGATATATATTTTTTATTTATTTTATACTTTGGGTTATAATTCAGGATTAGGTTATTTATGTTGTTGCTCACATTGTTCCAGCTTTGGCCACTGGAAGCTCTTTTGTTCACTCCCGGGACCCTTCGACATACTCCCACTGTCATGCGGCTTTGTACTGGTTTGTTCGTTGTTTGTTCGTCGTTGTTTTAGCACACCTTTCCTTTTCAGTACTGCAAGGTGCTCCGGACTCATCTTGTACACTCCCTGCCCCAGCCCTAGAGTCTGCCTTTCTCCAAAGAGCCCTCATCCCTTTTATTGGAGAATAGTATTAGAAACTAAGATCTGAGCACTGAGCGGCTGAAAGTATTGTAATTTCAGTTCCTATGTACTCAACTGAGAAACTAAAGGAAAACCTGTTAGTAGCAGTACTAGCAAGGAGTAACTGAGACTCTTTCTCCCGTTGGCCAGCTCTGCCTCCTCCTTGGGCTCTCTAGACACCGTCTTATGATAGTAAACTGACACGCACCTCATTCCGAGTTCTCCCTCTGAAGTTGTCTCTGTAGTGGTGATATCTCTATGCCAAGGCTCTCACTCTGCCTCTGAAGTCACACACTCTCTTGCTGGCTCGTGCTGTGTCCTGATTGGATGATTTCTGCTCCCTGAGTCTTGGAGTGGCTCTTGATCGAGAGCAGTGAAGTCTAACCTGAGGAAAGAACCCAGTGGAAGAGAAGCTTTAGACACACGATGAGCTGTATAAATGGGAAGCAGAGCCAGAGCTCCTTAGCGGGAGGGTTGCTTGAGGCTGGGGTTCGGGGAGAGGCCTAGGAGATGGGGTTGGAGCCAGCTCCTGCCTCTGGCTGTGGTGGGAGTGCCGTGGGATCTTGATGTGAGAGCTACAAGCGCAGGGGACTAGAAAGAAGCCTTGCACCCCAACCTGAAGACTCCAGGCCCTTGCCTTTGAGTGCACGCGTGTGCATGCGTGTGCGTGTGTTCATGTAGTTTGGCTCTCAGCCCCACTAGGAAGCCAGTTCTGAGCCTGTTGCCTTAGCCCTGTGTGGGTGCCAGTGATACAAGAGAAGAGGGTGATGAGGACAGAGAAACCTCAAAGGAAGAGGGGACAGAACCGAGTGACTGACCAGTTTGGTTGATGGTTGGAAAGCGGTGTCAGATCCATCTGAGCTCCTGAGCACGGTGGGGCCCCTGAAGGGAGAGAATCCAGGAGAAGCCAGTTCTGAGGAGAATGTGTCCTCCTGCTTCAGTAGGTGCCACGAGTCCACGGCTGGTGGCTAGTTGACTTGAAAATGCTGCACTGGGCCTCTAGAGAGTCCTTAGGGCCAAGGGAGAGATTTAGGCATCATCTGTTGGATGGCTTAGTGGACAACATTGGCATGGGGCAGGAGAGTGGGGGCACACGCTGAGCACCTGGCCTGGCCTGCAACCCGCCCCTGTCTTTGGGTTGTCCTTGGTGCTGGCAAAGGGTCCTGTCATGCTGATGACTCCGATGGGCACTGGCTCATGGAAGCACCAAATGGGAGCTGTCATTTACACACCATCTGTTGGCACCATCAGTACCAAGGGGCTCAGTGTCTTTTATCTTGGTGTTTCTGGACCACTGTGCTGCAATCCTGAGGTGCCCGACTTCTTTCTCACTCTGAGGGAAATTTGAGGTAAGATTTTCTTCTTGGCAGAGAAAGAAAGGAGAGGGGGGCCCCCCCTCCCTTTCTGAGGATGAGAGGATGCACAGGAATGTGCTTCCCCTTCCTATAACCTTGGGCATGTAACTTGCTTCCAGAAGGGAAATGGTGGGGGCATCTTTAACTATTTGTCTGAGTTTTTGTCCTTGGATGACATGGTATTTTGTGTAGGGTTTTTACATCCTCTCCTTATGCAGCTGCCAAGTTCAGACTGCCTTTTCCACTCCTTCCATTTGGAATTCATATCTTCGTAGAATCCATGTGCATGTGGAGTGACGTGGACCATCCAGAAAGGCCCAGGGCGTTGGAGTTTACCCAGAACTCCTGTGACCTCTGGAGGTGTGGTGGCTGGGCCTGAGGTGGGCGCTTGGGGGACAGCGAGCAGGACTGCGGTTCTGCGTGTGTCGCCAGGACTTTTGACGGGTTGAATGTGGGGGAGGGAGGGGCTCAGAGAGGAGGCAAGGAAGACTCCATATTTTTGGCATGGTGATGCTATCTGCTAAGGTGGAGGGAGACTAGAGGTGGAGTGGGAGCAACAAGGAGCAGCACTGACAGCCCCAGAAGGTCAAGAGTGTCCTCTTGAGGGCTGGGGTTTTCTTCTGGTTTCCTTTTTCTGACTGCTGCTCATCACATGGGAATCTCTAAAAAGAGAGAAGATGGTTCGAGAGACAGTGTCTGGCTCTGGAGAATGGAGCCCCATGTGAAGATGAAGACACCCATGTGAGAGGGGCTGTGTCCATCCTACAGTGGTCTTCTCCGTTGGGCCTCATAGAGGTACCCCAAGTCCCTGCACCCGTGATATTATGGTTAGACATGGAGAGAGCACTTAGGGTTTCAGGTGAGGGAGTCAGACACTCATTGGTTAAATATGAGGTATTTCCAGAGGTATTTGTGGTCTGTTTGGTCCTGACCCTTTGTTGTCCTTGTGGGGATGCCTATCTTCTTCCCATTCTGTTTGAAACCAGGACTGTGCTTCTCCTCGCCCTAGAATTGCCACTAGCTGTGACACTACGGCCTCCCAGCAGACAAAGTGGGAATCTAGGAGGCCCCTGTCAGTGGGGACAGTGAGGGGAGGGGTGGACAGGTTGTGCCTGCCACAGGTCTGGCTGGATAACACTTTGAGGTGAAAAATTTGGTCCTTTGGGTTTCACAATAGATCATGAAGGCTTTGTTGTTTTACGAAATTATTATTTTACAATTATTTTACAACATAAAATAAAACACTTTCCAAAGAAAAGAATATAATGCTAACTTCATAATTAAAGAAAATTACAGTGGAGAAAAATAAAATGAAGTTGCATTTCTTTACAGTGATGGAGGAAAAAAATCAAAACCCGAACTGTGCCAGACAGACAAGAGGAGGAACAATAGGTTCCATCTCTCTCTAACTGCAGCTGAGACTCAGTTAATCAGAAACAAATTGTATTTCCAAAGGGAGTGGGAGCTGCGCTTGGTGCACTTCCAGAAGATTTTCATGTTATGGGTAGTAACACAGTCAGATGGTGGCTTTTTTTTTTTTTTTTTTTTTCCAGTTTGGGGTAAAGTCTCTGTTTTCAGCAGCTACCTTCCTGAGAGTGTCCTGCTTTCTGACCTGGTAGCCCCAGTAACACGTAAGGCAAGAGGGTTTCATGAGCAACCACCATGGACGCCGTGCAGGGCGGGGTCTGGGGAGCAGAAGGTAAACCAGTGCCTTTGAGCTCCTGTGGCCCTCGTCCATTGGGTGTTCTCTTTAAAGCATTCACACATGCTCCCATCGGGATGGCTTGTTTTCCAAGCCCCCAGAGGGGGGCCAGGGAGAGGCAGCATACTTTAGTTGACAAGAACATTGAAAGCTGGTAACCTGATTGCAGGTAGAGAGGAAAGCTATCATAATGGGTAGATGTAACAACAGAAAAAGAGCAGCAAGCCACGAGCATCTAATGTAGAGATAAACCCTGCACTCTGATAGAAGGCACCTGTGGACAGTCACGTACTGACTTGCGTTCCTCTTTGTCCCCATGCTGTAGATTGGGAAGGGGGCTTCCAGGGAAGGGACTGTCAGGGCATGCAAGTCGGGACAGGATTGGATCTGTGTTGTGGATCTCTTTTTCAGAACAGCCCTTACAGTCAGGGAAGAGTATAATGTATTTTATAACATTTTCTTTTAATGTGGTTTGCTTTTTAAAAATTGTCACCCAGCTGATATCTCACTGTCCAGAAGCAGCTGCTAGAGATTTCCCTACTGGAACATCTCTCTTATTGTCTGAAGGGGTAGGCCCTGTTGATATGCTGTCTTTGGGGGCCAGTACGTCATGTCCTTTATCACTGATTCCCATCTGATGCCTAGAATCTGTCCTGCCTCAGCTGGCTGGGAAGAAATCTCAGAGAGGTGTGAGGGCAGGGATCTGGATTCCTGTGATATCGGGGGACCCTTCAGGGATGACTCCTTAGGTAGCTTCATGAAGGTGAGCACAGTCAGGTCCTGGGGGGAGGTCGAGGCATGGGCTGACTCTGGAAAGGGTGCCCATGGGGCTTGTACAGAAGCAAGCCCTTGGACCTTCTGGCATCAGTTTGCTATCTGGAGGGACCCATAGGGGAAGCAGAGCCTTTGAGGAACCCTGTCCAAAGTAACGGGTTTGCTAAGTTCTGACTTCGGCCTTCGTAGGTGATCGAGGACTACCAATTTATAGATGAAGAGTCTGGGGCTGGAGGGTTCCAGGGTCCAGTCCAGTTCTCGGCTCCTGCATGGCAGAGCCAGGATTGGAGCCATCCTACCCACTACCCCCTGCCTACAAGGTGGAGAGGGTTGGCTGGCGTTGTCACATTCCTAGCCCTCTCCTCAGGTTGGATTCTGAGAATCAACTCTGCTTGGGGACTGGGCAACACTTGGTGACTTCCAAGAACGTGCTGGCAACGTTCTTTTCTCCCATGCCTGGTTACCCCAAGCCAGTTGTTTTTTGGGAGGGATGAGTACCACATTTCTCTCAGATGTTGATTGGAACCCTTTTGGCCTGCTCAGCTGAGTGGCTCGGAATGAAATGAGCCTCTTGTGTGTAGAGGGGTTACTTGAGGGGTATTTATTTTTGAGGGGTGTACGTGGCTCATTTGCTTGCTCTGGCCTCCTGATGGTCTGACTTGTGATCACACAGCTGCCACACACGGTAACATTTCCTCACATTTTACAAGTTACTTCCTAGTCAGGATATACATCTGGGTGACTGTTGTTATTAACAAAAACAATGTATGTTTAAGGGATGGTTCCAGTTCCTCCCGGGGGGAGTTTCCTCTTAGTGTGTAAAATTCATATTCTGCTGGTCGATGCCGGCTTCCCTAACATGGAGTAATCAACTAAAAGGAACTCGCACATAGTGTTTTGTTCTTTGATAGAAGTTAAGTATAAATTTTACCCACTTGTGGAATGGTGGTATTAGGGGTTCTACAGACCTGCTCCCCAGCAAAACAGCAATCATTGATGAAAATTGTCTTAGGAAAATGATCAATTAAAATATCTGGAAATTGCCCTAAAGGCATACAGCAAATGAAGAAATATTTATTCAGGAAAACCTACTAAATCTCAGTAACAACAGCAGGAGTTTGTAGCACTTGAGCCATGGCCCACTTTTTCCTGCCCAGCTCAGCGTGGCAGAAGCTATACTCTTGGCTGGATGTGGCCAAGAAGATGTGTGGCTTCCTCTCCCCTGGGTTTCCATCAAGGGCTACAGTATCTCCTGGGAGGAGCAAGCTGCCAGCATTTCTCATTTCCCTCGGGCTCTATGGTGCAGAGGCTAAATTTTGGGAAATTCCTAGGGTGGTGGATGCTCTTTACCAAGCTGAGAATCCTTAGACCCCAATTGCCCTCTGTCGTCCCAGCTTGCTGGTAGGGCGGAGGCTGAATTCCGGAAGAGTCAAGCCTGGAAGATCAAAGGCTCCTGTCCCCACCCAGCACTCTGTTCATAAAATGGGTGTGTCACTCTGAGAGAAGTGGGCCACTATCCTTGACCCCAGCTCCAGGGCAGTGACTCAGAAAGGAGGAAAGAGGTAGGCCATAAGAACAGAAAGCTCTGAGGCTCTCCCCAAAGGTACTGAATTTATTTATAACAAAGTGTGGGGAGGTTCAGACCTAACTACTGTCAAAAACAAGGAGATTTGGGTGGTAAGCGAGTAATAAGAAGCTGGGGGCTTCCTGAGAGCAAGTGTTGAAACTCTGGGCTAGAGACAACCAGGGGAAGAGACAACTAGGAAGAACCTTCCTGGGCTCAGAACAGACCTAACACTGATATCAAAAGTTACCCCTTCAAAAAGGCCTACATTTAATTGGATCAGGCTGTGCAGCAATTGATGCCCCAGAACATTGTTGAAAGCAGTAGAACAACCAACCAGCAATTCATGGAGCCTAACCGCTGGGTGTGATAACATCAGAGGCAGGCAACCTAAAAAGCAGGCCACCAGGAAAGAGAAGAAGAGAGCTCTGATAAAACCATTGTCCTCCCAGGGAGGCTATCCGCCCCCCAAGAAACCACTGTAGGCTGCACTCTGCCAGAGGCAGGGACAGACTTCGCTAAACTAGTCCAGCCTACTCACTGGAAGAATAAACAAATGAAAACAAGCCTCTGGGGAGGAGAAGATCAGCATTGAGAGCTGCTGCAATATATTTAAAAGGTGGAGCTTTCAAGAAAAAAGGATAAGACATGCAAAGAAATAGGAACGTGTGAGATGGGATTTTAGTAAAGTGACAGAAACTTTGTGGGAGAGGGCTGAGATGTTGGGTTTAACAGACCAAGACTTCAAAGCAGCCATGATAAATAATGATAAATATATTCAGAGAACTAAAGGAACATGCCTAATGAAGTAAAGACTGGTATGATGACAACATCTGACCAATAAGAATGAATCAGTAAAGAGCTAGAAAGTATAAAAATGAACCAAATGGTTGGGGTGCCTGGCTGGCTCAGTCAATAGAGCATCTGACTCTTGACCTCAGGGTGGTGAGTTCAAGCCCCATGTTGGGCATGAAGCCTACTTAAAAACAACAACAGAACCAAATGGAAATTCTGGAGCTGAACAGTAAAGTAACTGGTATGAAGAATTCACTAGAGGGCCACAGCACTAGATGTTTACCAACAGAAGATAGAATTAATAAACCTGAAGATAGAGTGGTAGAGATTATGCATTTCATTTTTTAAAAAATTTACTTGAGTTTAATAGAGAGCAAGTGAGCATGAGTGGGGGGAGGGGCAGGGAGAGAGAATCTTCAAGCCGACTCCCTGCTGAGTACGAAGGCCAACATGGGGCTCGATCCCACGACCCTGAGATCACAGTCTGAGCCGAAACCAAGAGTCCGATGCTTAGCTGACTGAGCCACCCAGGCAGGCACCTTGAGATTATGCATTTCAAATGATGGTCATGGGGGGAGTGAAGAAAACAAACAGAGCTTCAGAGAAATTTGGGATATCATTAAACACACCAACGTACATACAAGTGCCAGCAGGCGAGGAGAACGGAACAGAAAAAAAATATGAGAAGAAAAAATGTCTGAAAACTTCCCAAATTTGATGAAAAACAATCTACACATTTAAGAAACATAGGAAACTCCAGGAGCATAAATACAAAGAAGTTCACATCCAAGCACATGGTAGTAAAAGGTGGCGAGAGAGGAAATCTTGAAAGCAGCAAGGGAAAAATGACTGAGATTGTAGCAGAGAATCCCAGTAAGCCGAACAGTGGACCTCTCCTAGAAACAATGGGGCGAGGTGGAGATGGAGAGGACAGTGGGGTGGCATAGTCCATGTCCTGAAAGGAAAAACCCCGCCAACCAAGGACCTTATATCCTGCAAAACTCCCTCTCAGTGGAGAAGGTGAAAGATGTTCTAAAATTAAAACAAAAACAAAAAAGAATTTGTTGTCAGCAGGCCTGCCTTACAGGACGTTTAGAGGAAGTTCTTGCTGACAGCAAATGACCACAGATGATTATTCAGACCATATGAGAAGACGGAGAGTGCCAGTATTGGTTATTATATGATTCTAAAAGACAGTATAAATATGTATTTCCCTCCCCCTTTCTTCTTTTAACTGATTTAAAAAGCAATTTTATTAAATGATATGTGTATAATTGTATTGTTGGGAATCTAACATTTAGAGAAGTAATGTATTTGGCAATAATAGCATAAAGGAGGCAAATGGGAGCAAAGCTTTCTTGGAGTAAGGAAATTACACTCGTTAGGGAACTTGAATCCACAGGATAAATGAAAGAGAACCAGAAATAGTAAATAAGAAGGTTAATATAACAGACTGTGTAAATATATACTTGCTTCCCTTCTCTCAGCATCTTTAAAGACTTTTTATCTTATTTTATTTTTGAAAGAGAGAGAGCCTGCACATGTGAGTGGGGGTGGGGAAGGGGCAGAGAGAGAAGTAGAGAGAATCCCAAGCAGGTTCCACACTCAGCACAGAGCCTGACATCAGGCAAAATCCCACGACCCTGAGATCATGACCTGAGCCGAAATCAAGAGTTAAATGCCTAACTGACTGAGCCACCCCGGTGCCCCTCGGTTTCTTTAAAAACATGAAGTTATATAAAGAAATAAAGACAATATATTTTTGGGTTTCTAATATATATAGATAATGATATGTGTAACAACAATTGAATAAAAAGGAAAAGGGGCTGGAACTACATAGGAGGAATGTTTCCATGTCTCACTGGAATTGCATGGATAAAGTAATTAAAGGTTCCACTAGAAAATATTATCGCTTAATGCAAAGGAAAGCAATAAAAGAGGAAGAGAGGAACAAAAAAGACAGAGGTCTATGCTCTTGCCACCTTCAGATGGTTTTTATTATACAGGTATAAACTATATATTTGAGTTTGACTTTCGTTAATTCTGAGTGAAAAGAAACTTTATCATCTTCTCTGGATAGAGCCCTCACGTGGCTTTGGTTTATTCTGGGTCTTTTTGTCCAAGATATATTTTAAATGTTGCATTCAGGGTACGTACAGGCCTGAGCTGGAGGCTGTAAAGATAAGGGGAGCAGCTGTGGAGTGAGGGAGAAGGTTGGGGCCCGGAGTTTACAGTCTGGGGTTGGGGTGTCCTGGCTCTGGTGGTGTCTGGTGTTGTGACCTTGAACTGGTTGCTTTTCCATCTGGTATGTGCTCGACCGCCCATCCGCATCCCAGCAGGTCAGTGGTGGGGAGGGGAGCCAGGGAATGCGGGTTCTCTGCTTCCGTGTGAGGGCACTGTGCCTCCTGCAAGCAGAAAGGCGGGGTTGTTTTATGACCTCTGGTCCTTGACCTCTTACTGGCAGCAGCCACCAACTCAGATGCTGGACGTGGGCGTGGCATTAGATGAGAGGATGCCAGGTACAATCTGTAAGGTGTGCTCTTATGGACTAAATTGTCCCCCCGCCCCCATCATCTGTTGAAGTCCTGACCCCCCATGTGACTCTATTTGGACATAGCCTCGCAAAAGAGGTAGTTAAGGTTAAATGAGGTCCCAGGGGCAGGGCCCTCATCCAATACAACTGGTGTCCTTCGAAGAAGAAGAAGAGACGCCAGGGAGGGGCACACAAATGAAAGGCCACGAGAGGACCCAGCCAGAAGACAGCCATCTGCACGCTCTGGAGAGAGAGGCCTCAGGAGACACCAGCCTGCTGGCACCCTAGTTTTGGACCTCCAGTCCTCAGGACCGTGAGAACTCACGATTTCTGTTGTGTAAGCCCCCCCCCCCCCGTGTGTGCTGTTTTGTTACGGCAGCTGAAACAGCCTAACACCTGTCTCCTGTGTTCTTTCTCGATACCCACCAGCACTGCTGCCGAGTTCTGCCCCACTGAGGAACTGGGAAAGCAGTCCCTCTCAGAGTCATAAACACGTAAGCAGGAAAGATAATTACAAACGAGAAGGCTGTTCTGGACGTTGTTTTCTCTCTGTCCTCCTTCTGTTTAATGATCAGCTGGGTGACAGAAGCCATCTAAGCGGGGCTGGCCGCCCGCCAGAGGGAGCGGTGGGTCTGGCTGGTGAGCACCGTGATCAGCGTGAGCCCGGCAAGGCCGGGTTGGCATTGGAGTTTGATCCCTCCCTGTTTTCCCCCTAAAACAGTGGTGGTGGATAATCGCAGGGTATTTTTAGAACTGCTTTGCAGCTTCTCTGTGCAAACCTTTCCCTGGGTACATGATTTAATCCTCTCATCCAGCCTTGTTTAAGATCTACAGAGTGCTATATTTATTTGACTTTATTTGAAATTTCCGAGCTTTTCAGAATGTTGCTCCAAGAAGTCTGATGCCTACAGAACTCTAGAACTTATGCCTTAAAAGGCTTCTCTACTGATATGTTTGTAGGCATTCTTATGACTTCTCTCTCCCCTTTTTTTCTAGACCATCTAGGGCAGGGCAGCTAAAAACCCCCTTGGAATTAGTGCCAGGAAGTCAGTCAGACTTCCTTTTCTTTCTTTTCTTTTCTTTTTTCTTTTCTTTCTTTCTTTCTTTCTTTCTTTCTTTCTTTCTTTCTTTCTTTCTTTCCCTCTCTCTCTCTCTCTTTCTTTCAATAAGCTTTGTTTTTTAGAGCAGTTTTAGATTCATAGCACAGTTGAACACTAAGTACAGAGAGTCCTCATACACCTCCGTCTCCATACAGTCTTTTGATGGTGCCCTTGGGATCTTCCAAGGACAGTAGGGGAAGACTGTCCTTTCTAGAGAAGCAGTAAGTTTCTCGGCTACATCAGTGACTTTCGCGATCAGGTGGAGGGGAAGGGTGACAGTCTGCCCTCCTCAGTCTTTCACTTGAATGGGACTTGGGCCTGGCACCCAGCAGAGTGTCACCGTGTCTACTGCAGGCCCAGTGGAGCCACAACGAGATGCCCTTGGCAGGCCCAGATCTAATTCTTGGGGAAGCCTTCCTGCTCCTCACCACCTCAGGCTGTCCCGTTCTCTAGAGAGAGTGTGCTATTTAAAGATTTAAATCCTGACTGCTATCTTTTCAAAGCATTTTTTGCCTTTGTATCTCATCTGACCCTTAGCAAGGCTTTGTGTCACTTCAGTTTGACTTAGTAACTTCTGGTCTACAAAGCCTTCACACACACGCTTTCTCAGTCGAGACTGGCAACAAACCTCTACGGTGGGACTGTCTCCTCAGCCTAATGACAGGGGACACGGGCTTAGAGTCAAGCCTTCCCACTGTGAAGTAGCTGGATGGTGGCTGGGGATGGAGATGGGGTGCTGTGTTCCATTCAGTCTGCTCTAGGCCCCGTGCCCTGACGGGGGCACGTCTGTCCCTGGAGGGAGGGATGGATGCAAGCCTTATGTCTGAATAATTCAATCTGGTGTGTGTGTGTGTGTGTGTGTGTGTGTGTGTGTGTGTATTCAAATATTCAAATATCACATGTCATAAATTTAAAGAAATTAAAGAAAATTTCTTTCTTATTCAAAGAAAAATCTGTGACCACCAGTACAAGGTCACAGAAGTCATGACCCCCGTGTGCCTGCCGTTGGGAAATACCACAGTATCTGTGCTAACTCCGCCAGATGACCACAGTGGAAACCAGAGTCCTGCTGTCCGCCCTGGGCTTGCTGGTTAAACTCAGAATGTCCACACCGAGACAGGGAGTAATGCTTCCCTGTGGCCGAGACAGGCTTCGTTGTGAGGAGCAAATGACAGAGCAGAATAAACACAATTCAGACCATTTTGGGCACTCTAGAAGTGTCGGATAGTAAATGGGGGATAAGGGGTAGGAAGGAGGGGCCGCATCTGGCAGGGGGGACACCAAAGTGCCCACAGTTTGTGATCCAGAGATCCGATAGCCGCATGGTATTCTGAAAAGATGTGAGTGTTGTGAGTGTGTTCACACCTGCCCGTTGGGTGTGCCTCTGGCCCCTTTATGAGCCCAGTCCTCATTGACCCCTAGTGATGGGCTGGATGAGCATTCTGGGAGTGTTAGGTGATGCCTGTCTGGGCCTGGCTGAGTTCTCCAGACGAGAACATTGCATCTGGTGGAGGCGAACCACCCTGGCTCTCCTGTCAGCTCCCTGGCCTGCACCAAGGGAGGCAGGGCCCGAAGCTGGCTGGCAAGAGGGTTTGAGGTGGCTTGGAAGATGTATGTGCTATGTGCTAGCTTCCAGTTTTTAGTTTTTCTACAGATCTCTTCTAGTGCTAGATGGGAGCAATTCTAGAAAGTAAATTTTGAAGGCACATTTTCCCCTGATCTCTCTATTACCTGACTGCCAAGAATGTTTAAAAAAAAATGTGAAAGCACAAGTAGAGATTTTAATTAGTTTTTGTTATCACTGCTCTTGGTGATGGCAATTTTACGTATGCTATATGACAGGGAGCCATTTTATGGGGGCCTTTGTTCTGAATGTGTTCTCCATATTTCAGGACTCAGCTGCGGATTTTGGAGAAAAAGAAAATAATGGCAAAAGGACCTTGCTCTTGCAGATGGCCCAACTGGTTAGCATCCTCTTTCTAAAGAAAAGCACAACCAGCTTGGGAATCTCTCTGGAACCAGCTGTCTCACCACCGTGCATCTTAGAGTGAGGTCATCTGGGCGATCCCCCTTCAAGGCGAAAGATGGCCCTGGTGTAAGGTCTTTGCGATGGACCTGAATTGCTTGGCCTCTTCAGTTACCAAGTGGTGTTAGCTCCTTTTGTGGTTGTTGGTGTCCCTTGGGTTTTCTTTTATTTACAGAATTGAACAGTGCTTCCTTCCAGCTAGTGGCCTGTCCTGGCTTTAGGTTTAATTGTTATGATGGCTGAGTGACCTGTGGAACCCCTGGAAACCTGCCAAGACAGGAGAGTTGTTTCTCAAGTGTCGATTGTAGGTGTCGCCCATCCATTCTATGCAGGTGCCATCTCGGCCCCGCCCTACCTGATAAACTAGAGGTTTGTTTTCAAAAGCCCAGTAGGAGAGTTTAAGAAAGTACCAAGATTTCTCCAGTTTATTTGAACAATTAGAATTCTAGAAAGTTCTTCATGCCTACTAGCTGAAGCCCAGCTCTGTGGTCTAGTATTACTGGCTCCCTGCAGTTGACCCTGCCTGGCTCACCAGTCTGTTCTCTCTGTCCATTAGAATGCTGGGCTTCCCTGTTCCCTGAATTAATTGTCCTTGAGCATGCCTGTGCCTTTTAAAGTCAGATATGTCCACACTGTGTCTGGATCATCTTTGACCAGACTTGCCTCCCTCACAGCCTAGGGCGTGCATTTTATTTTGTCTTGTCTGAATGCCTTACTCCTTTGTTACACGGTTGGGTCACTTCTGACTCACCTGTGTGTCCCCTCTAAGTGTCTGGCTTGGCACCTCTTGAATGAATGAATGAACAACTGCAGTTCCAGGTTGCAGGCTCCCACGAACTCTCCTGTCAGCGTGTTGTGGGCCATTGGCGGGCCAGGCATGCCAGCTGAGCACAGAAGCCTGCCCAGAGCTGCTCTTTCCTCTGCCCCCTGGTCCCTCCTCTGTTGGTCTGATCGTCACTGGTGGTTGGGAAGATGTGCCATGGCAGGTGCTATTGAGCTACTGAGCACAAGGACACCAGGTGTCAGTAGGCGTGTCTTCCTGCCCAGCTGAGCTCACTTACCCGCTTTGAGCACTGCCTGAGAAATGCCTGGGTCTCAGAGTCACTGCTTGTGGCTCTCTCTTTAAAATTGCTTTTCTTGGGTTTTCATCATTCCTGCCACCCTCAGCTTTGCAATAAGAGCTGTGACCAGGCTGCCATGGGAGAGGGTGTAGAAGGCCTCCTGTGAGGGCCCTCTTTACCCTGGTCAGGCACGCTCCAGGCCACACTTTGAGGAGCTACCTGTGAAGGGGAAGAACTGATTAGTGAGGGAACTCTCCCCACCTCCGCTGACTGGGAGGCAGTCTTGGGGAGGGATCCTGACTTCTCCAGCTTTGGCCCTGCGCTCTCGTCCTTGCACAGATGCATGGGAGAAATACGTGAAAGAAAGGACTCTTTTTGGTGCCAGATTAGCTTCCAGCTGGTCCACCAAAGAGCTGGTTTCCCTGTCTCAATCCTACCATGTCACATCCTCAGGGAAAACACACACACACGCACACACACACACACACACACACACACAAAATCCCACAACCACCAAGAAACCCAAACCAACCAAATAACACGACTGTGTAGCGGAAGCTATAAAAAGTGTGTGCCACTTGTTTCCAAGGTATGTAGAAGACTGAGACTTCCTCCCTAATTTTGGTTTGTTGGTGCAGAAGCTAAAATCAGCCTGGTTGGGTGCTGCCCACTTGGAGGCCCTGGGCAAGTCATCCTCAGTCTCCTGGCTTATTGCCTTGTTCCAGAAATAACTTTGTCTTCCCGGCATTTCATTGATTGTGGTTGTTGCTTCACATTTATAGCCCTTTATGGAATTTGTGGCTACTCAGAAAGTTTTCTATTCTCTCTTGAAGCCAACCTTGACACTTCTGAATTAGAAAACAAGCTTTCCTAGTGGTTATAGCAATAAACTGAATCCATTCAACTCCAGTCATCTGAAACACATTGGAACTTTGAAATTACTGTCCATCCTGCTCTGTCAACGGTCTAGAAGGAAATAATGTTTTTGGAGTGAGCCTGTAAGTAAGTGCCTCTTCGGGCCCATGTACCAGCCTGCTAAAGGTGCTGGAGTGAGGGTGGTGAAGGGTTCAGCAGGACCCAGGGGGCGGCACTGGGGCGGCGTGGGTGTGGCTGGATTGGAAGCTCTGCATGGGGATGCGGGCGTAGATGCCTGAATTTGAAATAAACTGTAGCTATCATATTAGATAAGCCCTAGGAACTAAATCTTCCTTTGTTTTCCCAAAGCTCCACTAGCATTGGCATGGAGTTTTGAAAGTTGCCTGGGTATTTGGTTCTAGTAAACAGAACCAAAGCCTGGTTTCATGGTTGCTCACTGAACTGGCATAATCGCAGAGCTTCCCATTCTGAAAAGGCTCAGGCAGCATCAGGCCTGGACCTCACTAACCTCTCTGGGAGCTGGTGTGGGTGCCAGCCTTCCCTTCCAAGAGTGCATTTTGCTGTTAGGTTAACAAAAAGTACCAGCAAAGGGGCGCCTCGGTGGCTCAGTCAGTTGAGTGTCCGACTCTTAATTTTGGCTCAGGTCATGATCTCAGGGTCCTGAGATCGAGCCCCATGTCAGGCTTTGCTCTCAGCAGGGAGTCTGCTTGAGGATTCTCTTTTCCTCTTCCCCCCCCCCCCCCCCCCCCCCCGCATCCTCTCTCTCTCTGTCTCTCTCAAATAAATACATCTTTAAAGAAAAAAAAAGTATGAGCGGGTGTTTGGGACTGTAGGCTCTCCCAAGTAGGCTCACCTTGGTCAGGGCCTGTGTCTCCCCACATGGGGCCTGCCATTTTTATGTGTCCAGCCACTGTCTGAGTGGTGAACTGGTTCACTTTCCCTGCACTGCTTCCGTTGACAAACCTCAAAGAGGACGTGGGAGTTTTTGTAAGGAGAGGGAGGATGCATGTTTTATTCTTGAATTGTGGAGTGTATGTCAGCAGTGTGAGCCGGGGACAGTGCGTTAACTATTTCCCAAAGCCCCTTGACATATTCTTCACTTACTAAACCAGGATATTCTACAGGGAAAGAAGAAAACCTGTTGGGAACAGTAAAGAGACAGAAATTACAGAAAACCACAGTAGTTGTACGAAACGAGCAGAGGAACCCCTGCTAATCGGGTTAACATGTCTACCAGAGAAACTAGGTCTTGAGTCATGACTTGCTGGTTCAGGGGTTCCCATTCTACTTTTCTGTTGAAACATACCACAGTATTTACGCAAGTCCTGTCTCCACCATCAGAAATACAGGACATTGCATACGTATATTTTTTTTACTTTAGTATTAGTGTTGTTGGCCAGATTTTGTCTTTTTACCCCATTCATAAAGTTTTATGTTTTTTAATTTTAATTTGCTCCTCCCCCCCAGTTTTGTGGCTTTTAAAATTTATTTTGAAATATTTTAACAAAATATTGGTAATATTTTTTTCGAAGTACTTAATTTCAGCTTATGAAAAGGAAATCAAACATGAATGATGCAAGACAAGGAGTCACCCCCATCCTGAAGTTCTCTCTTGTGCCTTCTCTAGAAAGGTCCATTTCCTCTCCAGCCCGTAGTGGGTTTTTTTGTTTTGTTTTGTTTTTTGTGGGTTTTTTTTTGGGGGGGGGGGAGCAAGTGCGTTGATTTTATTTTATTTGTTTTTTTTAATAATAATTTTTTATAATGTTAGTCACCATACAGTACATCCTTAGTTTTTGATGTAGTGTTCCATGATTCATTATTTGCGTATAACACCCAGTGCACCATGCAATATGTGCCCTCCTTAATACCCATCACCGGCCTATCCCAGTCCCCCACCCCCCTCCCCTCTGAAACCCTCAGTTTGTTTCCCAGACTCCATAGTCTCTCATGGTTCATTCCCCCTTCTGTTTACCCCCCCTTCCTTTTTCTACCGATCTTCCTGCTATTTCTTATGTTCCATAAATGAGTGAAACCATATGATAATTGTCTTTCTCTGCTTGACTTATTTCACTTAACATAATCTCCTCTAGTCCCGTCCATGTTGCTGCAAATGTTGGGTAATCGTTCTTTCTGATGGCTGAGTAATATTCCATTGTATATATGGACCACATCTTCTTAATATTGCTCAACATGAAGGCTGGAAGTCGGGTCAGAGACTGTGACCAGAGGGGCCTTGGAAAGACTGCGGGTGGGGACGGAAAGGGAAAGATTGGTTCTTGTGTCTTGGATCTGGACTGTTTTCTTCCAGGGGGGTCCCGATAAAGGGTGAGGGAAGAAAGTAATATTCTAATAAACATTGTGGAATGAAAATAATATATGTAAAAGTGCTTAAAAATGAGGAACTAGCCAAGGCAAAAGATTATGCCTTTACCTGCCTCTGGTCTGTAGATTGCATTAATGTGCTCTGCAGGCTGTTGTGCCTTGTCAGGAAGAGTGCAGGACAGCTAAGGGTTGATTCTGGTCCTGTCCAGTCCTGACCTCGCTCCGGAGCTTGTGACCTTGAAGAAGCCTGGCTTCCACCCCACACCTCCCCCCCGCCCCGCCCCGTGGGCCTGGCGTTGGTCTGTCCAGCAGCAAACTTGGCAGGGAGGCATGAGGAGGACTGCGGGAACCAGGGGGCACGAGAGGCACCTGCCAGTGGAGTTGCTGCTCGTGCTCACACATCTGCCCGTGACGTCTTCTACCTGAGGAATCTCTGGGCAAGGTGAGGCAGGTGAATGGCCAGATGGCATCTCAGGCTGGGCAGTTCTCCGTCTCCTTTCTTGACCTTCTCCTGCTAGCTGGAAACGTGATGAGAAACTCCAGTGGGCAGCAGACACTGATCACGTCCCCGGAGGAGCAGAAGGCTTCGAACAGACTGAAGGGAGGGAAGACAGACGGGGCTCAGATGGTGCTCTTCACACAGGGAAGTGTCACAGCCACCATCTTGTTTTCCACCTTCCGTGGCCCCATAGTGGGAGCCCTCCACCGTGGAGACTCGAGGAAGGTGACCAGCGGCCTCGGTCTTGCATTTTTCCACAGTGAACCGTAGAACTGCGACTTGCACTTTTTTCCTGTAACTCTCTTGATGTCATGCGAAAGAGCAAAACAACATGTCCTGCCGTCTGGGACCCTGAGACTCCTTGTTCCCAGTCCAGGGAGGTGTCACCCCATCTTGCCTCCCCTGCCGTGCTCGGCAGCTCATTTCTGGGGAATGGTGGCTGCTGGCCACTGTTATTTTGACCACATGGCTGCTGGGGGGACATAGTGGCCTTTGTGGGCATTTCTGGCTCAGGTCAGGCAGGAGTAAGGTGGAAGGGGTGGCAGGAGAGGCCTTCTGGATTCCTTCAGCGTTATATTTGTGTGATGGTTTCTGTGCCATGGCCCCACCTGCCACCTATATTATGAGAAACATGAGTTCATTTATGTACAGGTCTTGTAGTTAATTTAAGATATCTTTTAGTTTTATAGTAGTTGAAGAGCTCCAAGAGGAAAGAGTTAATACCTAATTTTATGTTTATGTTCTCTATTTTAAACAGTATGAAAAACATTTACTTAACAGTGGGAGTTCTTTGACTTTTTTAAGTTTGAGGAACTTGCTACAGGGTCTCTGCATTTGGATCGTGAAAGTTGTGGTGAGTTGTGAGGATTCTCTCCAGCCTCCCCTCTCCCCTACTTTGTGGGGGTTCTCCCACCGAACTCATGGGTCTCATGGGAGCACTGATGCTACAGTGTGACCCCAGCCCTCTGGCCTGGGGGCACCTGGCCCAAGCTATACCTTTGGATTGCCTTCCCCAGAATGAGCTGCACTGGAGATCGGGAGAGAGTCTGTGTATTCAGCCTCTTCAACAGCCAGACCTGGAGAGTAAAGTTGGGGGCTGTTGGCTGCCTTGACATCACCATGAGCACAGGTTCATTTTCCGAGAAGCAGAGAATGACAGGAGTCAACAGAGGAGAGCCCAGAAGAATTGTCTCTGCTGCTGACATTGGGGTCCTTGGGCCAGCTCAGCCACATTCCTGTTCAAGTTTCATAAGTCAGCCCCAAAGCTTTATGACAAATGTGCCTTTCTGCTGAAACTCATCTGAATTGGGTTCTTCGGGCTGCAGCCCAGGTGTCCTGGCTGTTTTGGCCACTACCAGAACCTGCCCTCACCATGATGGCGTCTTCACCGAATCCCCAGGGACTGGGGGGGATGGGCTGAATGGACATACTGTCAGGGCGAGGCAGAGGGAGTGCTCCAGCTGGGGTGTAAGCCACCGCCCCAGGAGGGCACACCCTCTTTGCGCTATGATACCGAAAAACCTTGAGCAGCTGTGGCCACGCCCCCCAGTACTCCCTTGGCTAAAAGGACAGACCCCTCCCAAAGGGGAGGGAGGAGAGAAGCAGAGTGTGGGGTGGCATCTGCCCTGGTGGCTGACGAAAGTCAGGGCCCAGCTTCCAGGTGGTCAGCTCTAGTGGGCGGAGAGGTAGAAGCAGGCGCCAGGCCAGACCTTACAGCCTCGAGTTTGGATGGAAAAAGAAAAGGGAAGAGAAAGAACTGTCTCAGGCGGTGAATGGGCCACACCCAGCCGAACGCTGGGGCTCAGGGCCCCTACCCAGCCCTAGAGGATCCAGAGAGTTCTGTTCTAGCTGCATCTCCTGGAAGCGAGCTTTGAGTAAGTGCCCTGGGTGAGGGGGGGCATCTGGGTCTGAGATGATACCTTCCTTCCTCAGCCGGTAGGTCTGTTGCAGACCTCCAGTCAGAGTGACGCTGACCCCCAGGGAAGCTGTTGTCCTCATCTCTTTGGCCCTTGGTCCTCTGGGAACTGCATGTCTTCTTTGACAGTGGGAGCTGATAGATACTGGATACAGTCCTTTTACTCACCTGTTTGGAAATTTCTCTGGCACTCCCGAGAGGCCTTCCTGGCCGACATACTGGCGAACTTTCAGAGGGCTTTTTGTGGGCTTTTTAAGGGCTTTTTAAGGGCTAATTATGTGAGGGCTTCGAGTGGCCATGTTGACAATGGAGCAAGACGTGAGACTTGTCAAAGTCCTGGACATTTCTAGGAGAGAGAAGAATACATTGACACTGGCGGGCATTGTCTCCAGTTCTAGACAGGCGGCTCTTACAATAGACTGCAGTGCTCAGTGCAGTGCTTTCATTATCTTTGCTTGTGCTGCTCTGGGAAACTTGTGTGACAATCCAATGACAGTCGAAGCCCGGCGCGTGGGAGTGAGAGGACTGAGTCAACACTGGGTCGATTCTCACCGAGAAAGAGCCTCCAGAATCCCTGGTTCTGGCACCTGGGGCACCCCTGCCAGTAAAGAAGCGGGGGTGGGGAACAGCAGGCCAGCCCTTCACACAGGGAGGGTTGGGGAAGATGTTTCACCAGCACCAGTGTGGCCCTCAGATTGTCTCCCATTCAGGTTTTTGTTGCAATTCTGGTCATGTATTTCCTGACCAAGTCCCCTTGTTCATCTTTGTATCCCTAAGGCCTGGTCCATGAGAGACCCTCACTGTTGTTGAAGAGATTGTCCGTTTATAGAGGAGAAGCAGCATGAGGTGTAGAAGGACAAAAAGTAGGTGCTTAACCAAAGTGGCTTAAGTGTGTGGTGTGGGAGGGCTCAGAACAGCAGAGGCCGCCAGAGGATCCCCTCCCTTTCTGCAGCTGCTGCCTGCACGTCCCCCCACGTAGCACTGGCTTATTGGTAGCACGTCTCTCGTCTCTCTCATCTCCTGGATGTGAGCCCTCAGACCCAGGGTTTGCACCCATGTTGCGCAGCACCAACACTTCTAAGCACATTTTCAGGGTGACTTATTTTCAGCTAGTTCCTACAGAAAATCCCCCAAAGGTCATGGCTTACACATGAGCCACAAGTCTGTTTTAAACCGATCTGTCCCAGAGACCTCCTGGAGAGGCTGGTTTTTAGGAAGGACATACAGAAGGTGAGGGACTTGCCCTCTGATGGCTTCTAAGGAAGAGGGGTCTCTAAGAGGGTGGCTGGCCCAGGAGGTCTAAACAGCAAGGAAGCCAAGGGGAGCCAGATGAAGACACTGGCAGAAGGATTCATGGCCTGGGCAGTGCCAGGTAGGGACAGAGTGGGGGCTGCAGGGGGACTGTCAGAAGCCGGGCCGTGGGGCAGGGGTGCTGAGGGCTGCGGTCTGGATCTGTGGGGAAGGTAGTGGGTGTGGGGTGTGAGAGGCAGAGTAGTTCAGGAGCCTGCACTGATTCTGTTTCTCGGCAGGAGCAGTGGAAGGATGGTGCTGCCGTTGACTGAGATGGGAAGACTGGGGGGCTGAAGGGGAGCTGGGACAGTCTGGCTTGTCCTGCTCCTGGACACTAGCCCCTGCTGCCATGGTTGAGGCGAGTATGTGTGCACCCATCCAGGGTGCCTGACTCCTCCTGTTGGAGTCGGAGAGGTGCTTTTGAATCTGGGTTAAGGCATTGTGTTGTATCAGCTACCATATTCGTTAAACGGAGGAGGCAGGCTAGTTAATTATCTCGGGCGAACCCATTATCACTGCTGCCTGTTCTGTGTCACCAGCCGAGAACAGGGCTTGGGGCCATGGGAAGCTGGAGAGAAAAGGTGGGAGCGGGCGCTGGGTAGGGTAGGTTGTGCCTGCAGGTGAGAAGATACAGCAGTGGCGCTCGGTCTCCTCTGGCCTGACTCTGAGGCGTCGGTGTCCTGCCCTTGGCCGCCGGCTGCACTGGGGAGGTGTCCCAGCATGCTCACTGATGAGGTGGTGTTCTTCAAGTTGGAGACTTACACACACTGGACCTCTCTCCTGGGTCCAAGGCTCTGTGCTTGGCCCAGGGAGTGAGAAGTAGGAGAGGGTTGGGTCCCGGACTCAGAAGGGGAAGGAGGAAGCAGGTCTCCACAGAAGGAGGACTGTGGTGGTTGCTGCCCCTCAGCACAGGAGCCTAATGGGTGTCCAGCCCCGATGCACAGAGCAGCCACTCCTCTTCCCTGGGGGCTGGAACCCTTCCATCAGCCACCTCCTCATTGACAGATGAGGAACCTGAGGCCCAGAGAGGGTGCTTTGTGAAGGTGACGAGGCTCCCAGCGGCTGACCTGGTCTGACACCGGCCACACTGCCTCCAGGAACGGGGCTCCATTCGCCCGTCCCTTCCCAACAGCAACCTTTGGGCCTAAGTGGTTTAGAAAACAAGGTGACTATAAACCGAAGCACCAGCCAAGTGCCGTGGGCCTGGGTGAAGAGTTCTGGACAGCTGGAACGCTGGGTAAAAGCGTTGGAGGGAAAGAAAGGACTTCGGGGCTCATTGGTGGCCTGTAAAAGTGCAGTGTGGGACTAGACGTGGGGGAGGGGAGGCAGAGCCCAGAAGAGAGGCTTGCATGTGTGACGCGGGTCCCTGCGCCAGGCTCCGTGTGGGCGTTTTACGTGTCTCTCTACATCTGTGCTTGCTCCTCCGGGCATCCCGGCGAGGTGGGTGTTGTTACTCCTGTGTTACAGATTGTGAAACTGAGGCTGAGGGAAGCTCGCTAGTTCTTGTCCAGTCCCCGGAGAGGAACAACACTCACTGAGCAAGTGTGCGGCCTCTTGTGCCCAGCTCTGGGCCTCTGCAGGGTTATCCAAGGGTCTAGGTTGCACAGGGCAGGTGTTGAGAGTCCTCTGTGGACCAGTGTGTCTGGGGCCTGCTGGGCTTGGGGCCAGAGCGCAGGAGGGAAGAGACAATCGCCTCCCTGTCCTCTACCCTTGTCTTCGTTCCTGGGGCATCTGGTCTTTCCTGCCAATTAATACCTGAGCCTTGGAGGCAGGCAGCATTCCTTGCTTTTTATGGTCAGGAGGCATATTTGACTTTGTTTAAAAGATTAAGATCTTTTCTAGGCAGTTGCCTTGTTTGAAAGAGAAGAAGATGAAAGATCTGTTTGCTTCCACTATCCTCATGCATTTTAGGGTGGGGAGGGGCACCGAGGGGTGGAGCATCCAACGGGTGAAAGTCCCCAAAATGGGCAAATTAAGATCAAGGAACCCTTACTGCCGTTCCAGCTTGGCTTAACTCCTCCTGCCCCTGCCTGCCAGTGCCTGTCCCTCTGCTGTACTGACAGTGGCTCATCCCACCCGTCACCCCTACCTGCTCTACGCCAGCTGGCCGTCTTCTCCACGGTTCAGCACCCTCTTCCTCAGCCTTTCTCAGCAGCCTGCTCAAGTTTGTGGTATTTCGGGAAGAATGCCTTTCAGTGTGTCTCCCCACCCCAGGAGCGCGCTCCTCTGTTCACAACCATTCTGTCATTTCCTGTGCACCAAAACTTGACTCATTGCACTTAAATTTCTGGGATGTCATGTAGATGCACACATCATTCATTCATTCCAAACAGAAGCCGGAGGAGTTTTCTACTGCCATTGGCTGCTGTTCTGGAATGTTCAGAAGCCAGACCTTCCTGGTCCTTGCCCATCTGCTGAATCTTCCTTTACTGGTGACTGACCTGGTCAGATGCCTGGGAGCAGAATGTGAACTGTTTTGGTGTTGGGTTGACTCAGCCTGCCACACCAGTGCTGCCTTTGCCTAGAGGGGAGCCTCCAGCTTGCTGGTCATCCTTGCCCCTGGCCGTTCTGGAGACACTACTCCTATTCCTCTGTGCTGGCCTGGCCCGTGCCTGTTACCATAGCCACCATAACTCTGGCCCATTCAGTTTTTGTCGTGGGCAGCTGCACCCCACCCACCCTGTGCCCACCTGAGATTTGTGCCCGTGTTGTGGTGTTTGCACCCGTGCTGTTGCTGTTCTCTGATTTGCTGGGATTCAAGGAATTGGTGGCCCTGAAGCCCCAAGAGTCCCAAGGCCCCTGTTGGGTGTAGACCAGGTCTGGGTGGAGCCCTGCGTGGCCTTGATTCCCAGCTGGCTCCTATCGGAATGAGGCTGATCTTGGGTGCCCAGTGGGAGAGATGGGTCTCTTCTATCCTGGTTTGATTAGCAGCTCTGGAGCCATCTCAGAGAACTTGCTTTCTCAACATAACTCCAGCTTCCATCATAGCATGTGTCTGGGGTGGTGAGATCCAGGGCTAACTGGGCGATATTGGGGTGGCGGAGGGGCTGGAGAGCTATCAGGGGACCCTGAGCCTGATGTGGAATTAGAGATGGACAAAACACTTGCCTGGCTGTGAGTTTTATTTTCATCACGACCATTTATTGGGTGCCTGGAATGTGCCAGACTTTAGTCAAGGTGATTAATGTTAGCTGCTACAACAGCCACCTTCCGAATCTCAGTGGCTTCACACAACACAGGTTATTTCTTACTCAAGTTAAACTCAGTGTAGGTCGTCTGTGGGGAAGGGATTGGGAACAGGGGCTCTGTTCTACCCAGTCTCAGGGACCTACTCTCTTTCCGCGGAGTCACCTTGGGCCTTGGAATTATTCACTCAGTCCCCTGCATCCAGCCAGGAATCCGGGGGGAGCAGCTTTCCCACCTTTATCTCAGCTGGTGTGTATCCCTGCGCTCTCTGGCACACAGCTGCACCAACCTGGAAGGGGGCTGGAGAGGGTGACCTGTCAGCGTACCTGGGACGAAGGAGATGGCCAGACCCCGGTCAGCAAGGCCAGTCTGCCACAGAAGCTGACAGTTTGTGACTCAGTAGGTGTTTGCTAGACCCCTGGTGTATGTGTAGACTTGAATGAGGCACCCAGGAGGATATGGAAGAAGCAGGGAGTTTAAGTCTAGCATTCATAAGTCACAAGGTGCTCCACTGCTCATCCCATGGTCACACCAGGAAGTGCGTTATTGTGAGGTATAGACTGGCCTGCCATGTTAGGGAGACTGAGGCACAGCCATTGGCTGCTGGACACTGTCTGCAGGAGGAGCTTCGTATGGAAGGCGGCAGCCGTCTCTCTCAGGTTATCGCTAGTAGTGATTTGCCAGTGAGCAGTGTGACGCCTCATCGATCAGTGATTGTGGCTATCCTGGGATGGGGGTTTTTGAGAGAAAACTCTTCCTCTTTCTGACTCCTGTAGTAACCTCCTCCTCGGGGCTGCTGATTCATGCTCTGACGCACTCAAGCCTTTGACTTTCTCTCTTGTGCTGCCTGCGTTTGGAGGGCAGAGGCCTGGGGAAGGCTTGCTGGGAGCCCATTTCCTGTCCCTGGTGACTGTGGTAGGGTGGGCTGGGCAGGGAGAGCACCCCAGTTGTATTTGGGCTTTTTGCTTTGGGTTGATTCTGGTAGTTCATCCTTTACCTCCATGTGACCTTGAGAAAGTCACCTTGTGTGGACTTGCGTGGTACCATCCGTGCAACTCCATTTTAAGATTATCCTCTGAAGAACCACCATTGTATAAGACAGATGAAAATGCAAAATTCTGTGGCTAGTCTTCCCCACTCAGCTCCAGCTCAGCAGCCCTAAGAGGTTTTTGAGCCAGAGGGGCCTCCAGAACCCCTTCCAGGCCCGGGAGCCCTTGTACTGTGGGGGAAGAGGGCAGGCAGACCTTTTCCAAGACTGGCTTCCTGAGAAGCTTCTGACAGTCAGCTGTCACCCGTCACGAATCCCGTAGACCCATGTGAACCACCCCATCCCTCCTGTCTCGCTTATGCTCCTCTACCATCATCCCCCACCCCCAACCAGGTGGAAGGGACATGACTGGGTTTGCTACCGAGTTGATGATCTGTGTCAGAAAAGGTCACACGTCTCTCACAGAGGGAGGAGAAGAGGCGGTTAATTTCATGGGCTATTGCTCCTTTCCTTCTTGCCCCAAGAAAAAAATTCCAGTCCCCTGAACAACTCCCACACGCTATCTGTCCTCTTTGATGTAAGTGCAGTTTTTCTTCCTAATGAGCTCTGGTCTTCAAATGGGGCCAGGAGAAAAACCAGGGACCTTGGGAATATAAGAATCCTTGGTGAATTACTTTAAATTAATGAGACTAATAAGGAAAATCAAGTTCAGTGGTACAGATCAGATCCATGTTCTGGGTCTTGATGATTTAAATTGCAGATCCTAATTAAATGCCCCAGATAACCATGTAGTGCCTTCTGAGGTCCTCTTGACCCAAAAGCTTCTCCGGTCTGTGAACTCTATCAAATGTAAAATTAGTCTGTAGATGTTCCCCTGTAAGCATTTCTATCCCCAGGGTCCCATCATGGTTGTAATACCCTCTGCCCTCCCATGGGCAGGGGCCCTGCAGGGGGAGGAGGTAGGGGGTGAAAGAGGGGAGGGCGTTTGGGAGCCTCCCTTGAACTGGCAGGTGGTCGGGGTACCGTTGTCTTCTGTCAGGTGGCATGTCTGCACTGGCCCAGGTGCAGGGGAGTGACCACAGCCTCACTACAGGCTGAGCAGGGTGGCCAGGTGGGGCAGTAGAATGCTGGAGACACATTGGGAGGACGTTCAAGAAAGAAGAGCTCCTTCCTCGAGCTGATTCACGCCCAGGGTGCCGCCTCTGCCTCTGGCCAGCATGGGGTGCAACTTGCAGTCCTGCAAGAGGATGACCCGAAGCTAAGAAAGGGACCAGTTCCCCGTGGTCACACCCCCAAATAGGGCCTTCTTCTCCATGTGGTCTCCTGCTGGCTCTTTCCCTCTGTGTCCTATCTTTTTTTTTTTCTTTATAAGATTTACTTATTTATTTGAGGGAGAGAGAGAAAGGGGGAGGAGCCGAGGGGGAGAGAGAGAGAGAGAGAATCTCAAGCAGACTTCCTGCTGAGCACGAAGCCTGACGCAGGGCTCAATCTCAGGACCCTGAGATCATGATCTGAGCTGAAGTCAAGAGTCAAGCACTTAACTGACTAAGCCACCCAGGTGCCTCAATCTGTGTCCTATCTTTTTATTTTTTATTTATTTTTTTATTTTTTTTAAAGATTTTATTTATTCGACAGAGACAGAGACAGCCAGCGAGAGAGGGAACACAAGGAGGGGGAGTGGGAGAGGAAGAAGCAGGCTCCTAGCGGAGGAGCCCGATGTGGGGCTGGATCCTATAACGCCGGGATCACGCCCTGAGCCGAAGGCAGACGCTTAACCGCTGTGCCACCCAGGTGCCCCATGTGTCCTATCTTTTTAAATGACTGTGACCAGAACACAGGTAGAATATTTCATTAAAAACATGATGCAGAGCTGACAGAAACATTTTTTCATGCTGTTGTCTTTATTATAGTCAGTAAAATAATTAAGTTTTCTATTGAAGTATAAAAAATCATTCATGTACAGCTCAAAAAATTTTTACACAGTAAATTTAGTCTTGAAACCAGCACCCCAAACAGGAGACAGGGCATTACCAGAGCCCACAAGCCTCCACATGCCCCGCGTGGCCTCCGCAGTCGGTACTCACCCCTCAAAGATACCGCCGTCCTGACCTCTAACACCATGGACTCATTTGGCCTGTGTGTGAGCTTTATAGAAATAGAGTTGCCTAGATATGCTCTCGTGTGACTGGCTTTCTCCCTTGACATCGTTCCTAAAAGCCATCTGTGTTGTTTCGTTTACAGTTGATGGACATTTGGATTGTTGCCAGTGTTTGGCTGTTACGAACGTTATGCTCTGAATGTTCTTTATACCTTTGTGAACATAAATCTGCGTTTCTGTCAGCAGTGCCACTCTGAGCTGTGTACTAGGTGCCTGTGGACGTGGACGTTCAACTTGAGTCGATACTGCCAGTTTCCCCGCGTGGCTGCGCCATTTTACCCTCCACTAGTAGTGTCTCGGGGTTCTGTTTATTCCACATCCTCACCAAGGCTTGGTATTGTCTTTTCCCCCCCGTTTTTAGCTGTTGTATATCATGAGTGTGCAGCGGTGTCTCATGGTTGTAATTTGTGGTTTCCTGATCCCTGATGAGGTTGCAGAAATTGTCATGTGTTCACGAACTTTGTCATGATCATTTCAGCAGCCATGTAGTCGTGCATGTAATGGATGTCCCCGAGCGTGCTTACTTCCAGCCGGGCATTTACATTGGTTCCAGTGCTGGTCATTATAAGTAATGCTGCAATAAGCATCTTTGGCCTGTTGGCAAGAATTTTGTTTTTGTTTATACATTTTGATAAATAATGTGATAAATAATTTGATAAATAAATAAGTTCTGAAACTCATGTTCCACTTTAAAATGTTACCAGCAGTATAAGAGAACCCGATAGAGTTTCCCCTAGGTCTGCCAACAAAGCATATTCTCATGAGAAGAAACCTCTTTTGAAAGACTACTTTAGGTGGATATAGGAATATTTGACATTCTTTTAATTATGATGAATGAGTTTGGTCACTTTTCCAAAATGTTTACCACATGTATTCCTCTTTTATGAATTCATCCCTTTGCCACTTGCATTTTTAGGGAGTTTTTTTTGGTTAATTTGTACAAGCATTACTATAAATGAGAGATATTAGTACTGCAAGTACTTTCCCTGTCTTTACCATTTTCATTGCATATTTTGACTTTGTGTGCCTTTTGGTGTCAGCAAACTGGTGAGTCTTCCCCTTGGAGACTTTGCGACTCCCTAGCCGGGCCACTGCCCTCTCCCTTGAGGTGTCTGGGCTAAAGGTCCCTAGGTGCTCCAGTGGAAGCGGTAGGAGCTCAGCCTGCAAGAGAAACTTGAGTTTGCCTGAGGGCCAAGCACGCCCCTGTGCCCGTTGTCTATACCCCAGACTCCAGCAGTTTCAGATAGCTCACGCTCTGGGTCCTGAGGTCTGCTCTGACAGTCCCCCGGGACTGAGTGAGAGCCTGGGTGTTCTGCTCCGCAGGAAGGCACCCAAGGGCCAGACAGCCCCAGCAGGGCAGAGCCCTCTTCCATTTTTGCACATTTGGTTCTCACTGCAGCCCTGTGAGATGGGTGCAACTAGCCTCATGTTAGAAAGCGGAGCCTCAGAGGGGCCCAGCAGCTTCTTCCAGAGCCTGAGGTTTGTGAGCGAGGACGCCTCGGGCTCAGATTCTTAGCTCCTCCGTTTCCCTCAGCCACATCCCAGCCACACAGTGGGTGCTTTAGGGCTCGTCCCTGCGCCCCAGATCACCCCTGGGAGTGGGGGATGGGAATGTGCACTTTCTGTTTCTCATTCTTTGGGGCTTCAGCAAAACCTTTGCTTTTGAGCCAAAAGGTTAGATTGTTGTGTGGAGCTCAAAGGAACTTATGGTAGCTCTTGACTTCCCCATATCTTTAGGCATTAAAATTATAACATAAGCATTATAATATGCATTCTCAAGAACTTCGTGTTTGACCAGCTTGTTAAGTTTAAAATTTTCTATTTTTAGATGATGGATTTGGACGTGCTTCTATGAAGAAATGCTATGTATCTCAACTGGTCCAAGAACAAACATGTCCAGTAAGTTGCTGGGTGAATATTAACTCAAGAGCAGGAACACAGGCCCTTCGGGGGCACAGGTGTTGACACACTTTGAGAAGACAAGAGTGTCTGGATACATGGAAACCGTTGAAAGGAGTGTTTGAATTTTGTACAGTCTAGTTATCTTCACTTCTAAAGGTTGGTTCCTTCTAGAGACAGCAGGACTTGTAGCATAGAGGGCTAGAAAAACATGAAACTCGCTTCTTGCTGCTTAACCCACTTCTTCGAGCACAGTGTGTGTTCTGTGCCATGCCAGAGCATCTGTCGATTCAGCCTATGGTGGCACTTTGCCCAGAGACTTCTGTATCCATAGCACACAGCACTATCCACTTTAGTTAGGCATAGATTACACGCACTTGTAGGGAAGCAAGCCCAAGACACATGGGAGGTTTCTGTAGCTCTGGGGAGAAAGAGAGCAGGTTGGATACATGCGTCTTTGTCTCTCCAACGTTCCACCATGCCGTCATAGCCAGTGGGCGGCAGACCCCTTCATGCATCTCATATCCTTCTGACAGAGGTGAATTGATTTAATTTTACAGATTCTATGAGACTTGTCAACAGAAGAGCCTAATAAAACACAGGAGAAAATTTCAAGAGCCATCTTTTATGGTTATATCTAAACCATCATTTAATGTGGCGTATCTTTTTTGAAAAGAACAGGATTTCCTTACGTGATACCATGGGCATATGTGTTGGTGGTGTGTGTGTGTGTGTGTGTGTATGTGTGAGTGAGTGAGTGTTGGAGACCGTAGAGGAAGAGGTCACTAGAAGAGGCCTAGACCATCAGACTCTCCACCCCTGGCTCCTCACTTGCCCATGTTAGGCACATCCGCTCTCCATGAGAGCATGGTCTCTCAGTCACTGTCCCTGTGTTTCTTACCAGTGTTTATGCCTCTTTCTCAGGACTACTGCCACCTTAGGGGACTAGGCCTTGGTGACTGCGCTTCCCGGGGAATCAGGCGTGGTCTGACCCAGGAACAGGAAGCACATCGTCACCAATGACATCATGACGGCAAGAGAGCACAGCCCTCGCCATGGCGCCAGGGCCCGTGCGATGCAGCGGGCTTCCACCATTGACGTGGCAGCCGACATGCTGGGCCTCTCTCTGGCAGGTGAGCCTCATGGGCCCTGCTCCGGGTTCCTGGGGCAAGGTCACCACACACAGGTCCCATGCTGTATCAGTGCTGGGAGGGCCGTGCCTGCCTCCTGGAGTCCCCTGCGGACAGCCAGAACGAGCCCCCGGTGACTGCCCCAGGCTGGGGGGCACCCTGCCATGACGTTCTTCTGGTTGAATCAGGGAATGGAGGGGGAGGGGAGGTCAGCCCTGTTCCTGGGAACTGCTTGCAGTGCAGTCTGATGGCCGGCAGTTTTCCAGCTTGGGTGGGCACCCCCAGGGCTCATTTGCCAGTAGATGATATGGGAATGTCCACAGTGCCCGTCTGGCAAGTGCGTGTCTGGCAAGTGCCCAGGCCATGATCAAAGCCCTCCTTGTTGTGGGTGTGCAGAGCTGAGGAAGGGAGGGGGTTTGGTCTTGGAGCCCGAGACTTCTTAGGAATCTCAGAAGCAAAATGTTTAGAAAATGAAGAAATTATCTCAGATAACTGTTTCTGAGGTGGGTAAAAAGTAGAATGTTGGGTCTTTTGAATAAAATCTAAATGCAAGGAAGAGTTTATTAAGGGTGATTTTTTTTCCCCGTCATTTCTTTTTTATTCAGGAAATATACAAGATCCAGATGAGCCCATTTTAGAATTCAGCTTAGGTAGGTATCTTTTTGAATTTTTTGTTCTTTTGTTTTCAAATGTATGTTGCTCAAAAACAAAAACCGGACTCTGACATGAATTTGTGTCCGAGAACTTGCTGCTGCTGAAGTGTTTCTGAGATGAAGCCACGAGACGGGTGTGAATGTCCCATGTGTGCGAGGGAACCTGGAGCCCACAGGCCTTGGGTCTCCTCAGCATACGTTCCCTCCAGGCTGGCCGTGGTGGGGGTGGGGCTGGGAGGTAAGCACCCAAGAGCTGCAAGGACAGCCTCCCTCTTCCTAGGGGAGGGTCAGAGGGGTGGGAAAACTGGCTCAGGGCCAGCATTGTCGGCCCCAGCCATAAGGCCCCGTGCAGTTGAGTTTAGCTGTCTAGACCTCGTTCCCTACTCTGTGAGTGGAGGCAATCACACTTACTGCTTTCCCTCTCGGGCAGTGTCAGCATGTCCTAAATACTGGCCTGAATCCCTAAAATTGTCCTAAAAAACAGTAGTAGAATGTGCTGGCTCCGGGATGAGGGAAGCACGGCATTACTGTGGCTTACCCAGAAGGTTGGACCGCCTGGTGGGGTCAGCCACAGATGGTTCTCCTCCAGAGCCTGATGCTATCCTGTGTTCATCTCCCCTTCCCTTGTCCCTGGGCAGTGGTCAGCGTTGACCCGTGGCCTGGCGGTGGTGTCCAGGAGGTGGTATGACATAAAAGAAGCACTTCCTCAAGAGTCAGATGACCCGTGATTCTAGTCCAGACCATGCCACAGACTAACTGCATGCCCTTGAGCCGACTGCTTGCCCTTGCTGGGCCAGTTTCTGCATGTGCTATAAGGGGTGTTACCATCTGAGGGACAAAGAAGATTATGGTGCTTAAAGCAAAATCAGACAAACAACTTGGACTAATGACAAAATCCTTAAAAATGTAAGGGCATTATTATCAAATTTATATTAAATGTTGAAAACATCCCCATTTCAGACTGAATGCCCCTAAACAAGTTCAGAGGGTTTCCCAACCCTGACTTGCTGGCTAGTTCTGCAGTGGGAGGGAGTCCTGCGTTGTGAACTAGGAACAGGGGGCTGGGGGAAGCAGCCTGTAACCCTGCTGGGATTCCCACAGCTGCCCACTCCCAACCTAGAGCTTTCTTGCTCTTCACAAATTGTAATACTAACCCAAGGACTTCCAGTTTCACAAGAGAAGAGTGAACTTATTTCCACTCCCTTGTCTTAAATCATTCAGACGCCAGGAAGAATAAGAAACAGAAATACATATTCTGTGCAGTGAGACATTTTTGGAAGCCCCAGAATGTAACCCATGAGGAGGAGGGAGCAGATGGAGAGGAGTGTGGTCACACCTGCTTGTCTGTGAGGCTGTAGATTTGTCCCAAAGATACTGGGGGAGCTCAGAGACTAAAGCAGGGGCTTATCAGAAAGTTTGTGTAAGGAAGAGTTTGGGGTTCAGGTTCCCACCACACTCTCTCAGTCCTACAGGGACTGGTGGTTATTCTAAGAAACTTGGGAGGCAGAGAAGCTCTGGGCTGAGGTCCATCAGCACGGAGGAGAGCATGGTGAAGGGCCAGAAGTCTACTGAATAACAGCCCCCCACCTTGCCCTCCCCAGCCTTCTTCCTTTTATCCTAATTCAGCCAGGCTTGCTCTTCCAGGCAGGGGCCTCTCACTGTGGAGCCAGTAAACCACCCACTCCCACTCCCCACAAAGAGTCAGGTGCTGGCTTTCTGGACCCCAGCCAAAAGTAGGCCAGCTAGCCACCCAGGCACCGTTGTGGAGCCCATCTGGCTCACCCTCACACTCAGCCTTCTGATACCTCATTCTTAAAAACGAATGGGCATTCTTTTGTGCATGCAAAGATTGGTAGGTGCATGCTGGTTGCAGCTTGATTCATAATAGCCAACGCTGGAAACAACCCACATACCCATCAGCAGGAGAGTTCACTAGGCTACACGCGCCCGATGGAATACCACTCAGCGACGAAAAGGAATGAGGTACTGATATGTACGTGAATGAGTCTCGAAAGCATTGTGCAGAGTGGAAGAAACCATATTCAAATGTATATTTATGATCTGTTTACGTGAAACTCAGGAAGACTAATCCACAGTGACAGAAGACCCGTCAGTGCTTGTCTAGGAGTGCTGGTGAGGACTGACTGGGAAGAAGAACACAGGGGGCCCTTTGGGCAATGGAAATGTTCTGTATCTTGACTGTGGTGGTTATGTGGGTGTATATGCTTATCAAAGCTCATTGAGCTCTACACTTAAAATGGGCACATTTTATATATAAATACTTCAAAGTTGATTTAAGACAGAATGTAAGAATGGTTAAAGATTGAAGGCCTTTGTGGAAGGCCCACACATGAAAGAAGCAGCAGGAGAAAACAGAACTTGGAGGACACGCAGACATTGAAGAAAGTAGAAGGAAACGTCAGAAAATTATAATTTAAATCCTCAAGAGAAGATGGCATACCCATAACATAAGAGCAGGACACTGTAAAAAAAAAAAAAAAACAACTGAAGAACAAGGGCAGTCTTAGAAACAAAATATGATTTAAAAATACTTTAAAAAAGTAAAAATTTCAAAGCAAAATAGAAAATGGGAGAGAAATTGAAATGGAAAATTAGGAAATTCAGAGGCCCACCATTTACAGGAGGAAACGGAAAAGGGTGGAAGGGAGGGAATTACCAAGAAAAAAGACAAGAAGTCTGTCAGACCTGGGGAGTGTGTTCCTAGGTGAAGAGCGCCTGCCAAGGCCCCGCATAATGATTGAAAAGCCCCATAACAAGGCACATCCTGGTGAAATTTCAGAGCACTGGGAATAAAATGAAAATCCTAAAACTTCCAGAGAGGTGGAAAGGAACACAACAGGTCGTATCCAAGGATCGGGGTCAGACTAGTGCAGAGGAGATTCTCAGTGACACTGGGAGTCGGAAATGTGAGTGGGAACATATTTCTCATCTGGGCTTCTCTCCTCAACCAGACACTCAGTCAAATGTGAGGGGAGAAAGAAACCTATTTCAGCTTTGCAGACTCTCAAACTTAGCTCTCCCACATCCTTTTTCTGAAAGTGAGTGGAGGATATGTTCCACCGAAAAGAGGGAGTAAATTGAGAAAAAGGAAGACAGGGGACCCAGGAAACAGGGCCCAACACAGGAGAGAAGTGAAGGAAATCCCACTTGGCTCGTAATAATATTCACTTAGCTTTACTAATGCAGAACACGGATTTAACAAAAAAACTCACACTAAACTGATTGAGTATAGAGACAGGATGAGGGTTGATGTAACATAGGTAAAAATCTTCACCCCTTCGACAGAAACCAGGATGTTTCTGATTCTAGTAAATCAAGGATAGTACAATAGCCATTTGAAGGAAGTACATGGGGGAAGAAACAGCTTGAAAAGGTGAGGATGAGTTTTATTTTAAGCGATTTTTACCACAGTGGGAAAAGAGGAGCAGGAGCCTGTCGAATAGTCAACTATTTTATCTTAAGTTTAAAATTAAAAAGTGCTCATTTTAAAACCTGTAATAGAGAAAATGTTAGAGGAAAAGAATACCCTATCAGAGAGAGATAATCATAGTTGGCATTTTGGTGTGGATCCTTCCAGAAATATTTTTTTACACCCACACAGTGCTATACAGAATTTTTAATGGTTTTTTGCCTGTGGAGGTGATGGGATTATCTACAAAAATATCGTGCTAGTATTTTTTTTTTTTAAAGGTTTTATTTATTCGAGAGAGAGCACGAGCAGGGTGAAGGGCAGAGGGAGAAGCAGGCTCCCCACTGAGCAGGGAGCCCGATGCAGGACACAATCCTGGGACTCCAGGATCATGACCTGAGCCGAAGGCAGACGCTTAACCAGCTGAGCCACACAGGCGCCCCTTGTCATGCTACTGTTCTTAACATGTTTTTTTCACGTGGCAACATGTCATTGGCATCTTTTCATTGTAATAAACACGGGATCTGACCCATCACTTCAGATGCCTGCGTAGAACGTGGCTGTGCCGTATTTATTGTAAGCAGTTTCCTGGTGTCAGACATTTTGGGTTCTTTCCGATTTGCCGCTATAACCACCACCACAGTGAACATACTTGTACATAGATCATTCACGCGTTTGTTTTGCTGATCATTTCTTCGGGATAAACGCTTGGATACAGAATTGCTGAGTCAAAGGATATGTACTTGGAATACATTTTACTGCTTTGCCTCAACAGCACTTATCCAGCTGGGATTACAGATGATCTGGTTGCAGAGACAAGGCATACATACCAGAGACTCATGGCTTCTCTGGAAGTAGGCCAAAGCGATGTAAGTGACAGATAAGAGATGTGACTGTGGGCTGCTGAGGGAACGCGTCTTGGAAGCCCTGGCCCTTGGGCTAGGAATAAACACCGAGTGAGACGTAGCTGAGCCGGCTGGGGGTCAGGGCTGGAGAGCGGTTACCTACAGGAGGGTGTGTTCTGAAGGTGGCACTTGGCCCATCAGCCCTTAACCCGACACCAGTCTTCCTGGCTTTGGACACCTGTTACACCTCAGTCTATCTGCTGTCACTTGTGCTTGAAAGACCCAAATGTTCCCGCTTCGCGTGGGTGTTAATAACCCACACGTGATGAAGGGGCGAGCTGAGACAAACCAGGCCCTCGGTCGCTTAAACACATAGCTTAAAGGAGGGCAAGCAAGTGAAATGGCCAAATCCCTGACTCCTGCTGAGGCAGACCCAGCAAAAGAAATAGAAGAGAACCTTAAAAATGAACAAAGTGTTAAAGCTTCTAGAAGAAAACAGAGGGTCACTCCCAACCTCAGGGTAGGCAACGATTTCTTGGACAGAGTGCAAAAAGTATTAACTCTGTGCTTTAGTTTGCTATCACTGCCGTAACAGTTTACCACAGACTGAACACCTTGAAACAACACAAAGTTATTATCTTACAGTTTGCTTAGGTCAGAAATCCAGTGGGCTCAGTGAGGTCTGCTTGGAGTCTTACTGTACCAAAATCAAAGTGTCAGCAAGGCTGCATTCTTTTCTGGGGGCACCAGGGGGGAATCTGTTTCTTTGTCCTTCATATTATTGGCAGAATTCAGGGTGTGTGTGTGGTTTTAGGACTGAGGTCCCCATTTCTTTGCTAGCAGCCAGGTGAGGCTGGTTCTCGTTTCTTAAAGCTGCTCACATTCCTTGGTTTGTGGCCCTCTTCCTCCATATTCAAAGCCAGCAGTGACAGGTGAAATGCCTTTCATGGTCTCTCCTGCCTTTTCTCCCCATAGTCACATTTTCTGACTCACCCTTCCACCTTCCCCTATATGCAGAATAATGCCAAGATGCAGAATAATCTCCCCATGTCAAGGTTCCATGACCTTAATCACATCCACAGTGCTTGTAATGTAATATATTCACAGGTTCCAGGGATTAGGATGTGGATACTTTTTTGGAGGGAGGGACAGTTTTCCTGTCTATCACTCCCCAAGACTAAAAGCCTAACGAACAAACAAACCTAAACATCTGTAAGAAAATAAATTTGACAAACCACAGACTGGGAAAAAATATCCACAACACATCTACCTGAGAAAGAACAGGTCCAGAATAAAACACTCATAAATCAACAATAAAAAAAGTCAACAATTCAATTTAAAAATGAGCAAGAAACTCAAGCAGACTCTTGACACAAGAAATTATAAAAGGAGCAACAAGCATGTGATGAAAAAATGCTTTACATCATTAATCACCATGGAAGTGCAAATTCAAACACATCTATTAGAACAACTGTGAAAGAAAGACTAACCCTACCAAATGTTGGTGGGGATACAGAAAAACTGGAACGCATATACATGGCTGATGGGATTGTAAAATGGTGCAACTGCCTTAGGAAACCGTAGCATCTCGCAGTTAAACATATCTTCTGCTGTAACCTAGAAATGTCACTGTTAGGTACTTATGCAAAAGAAATGAAAGCCTATGTCCACAAAAAGACACAAACAGGAATATTTTTAGCACCTTTATTCACAGTGGTTCACCACCAGAAACAACCCAACATCCATTAGCAGAATGGATAAATAAATTTTGATACCTTCATACAATGGACTCTTAACTCATCAATTTTTTTTAAAAAAGTGATTATCAGTACATACAGCAATGTAGATGAATCTCAAGTTCAAGAACGGGCAAAAGTGATGAAAATCAGAAATTGGTTGCAGAGGCAGGGGAATTGACTGGGAAGTACGAGGGGGAAATTTCTGGTCTGGTGTTTTGACGATGTTCTCCAACTTGTGTTGGTGGTGGTTGCTCAGATGCATGTGATTGTCCAAAACTAACTGAATAGAAAACCTAAGCTCTTTGTGTCTTATCCAGTTAATAGTGAAAATTCATAAAGACACATGAAAAGATAATACAAATGGAGAGAGAACTAAAATTATTTTTCATAAGCGAAAATCAGTTTCTATATTGTAAATCACCAGCGAGCATTAAAAAAATCAGGAATGATGAGGGCAGGAGTGGCAAGAGCAAGGACCTCCAAGAACCCTGTCCTCCATGAAGGTGCTGAGAACACTGGCAGAAATGGTCACATTTTGTTTCTACCAGTGTTGAACTTTGACTTAACCGTGTATTTCATCAGTTCTAAGACATATATTTTTCTCATGTTTTACTCTCTATTTAATCAGAAAGTGTCTTACAATCAATAGCGTATCATAGTCTAATGGCAGCGGGTCCTCTTGCTTTCTTAGTGCATTTCACAACAGATAGTGTGTTAGATTCAGCGAAATGTGATTTTTTTCCTGTGGGTCACTCCTATGTTAGAATGATCTGAGTCTTACCTATTTCAGAATGCTTATTAGTACAATAAACTTTCCAACTGAAACCGTTCTACAGGGTTCCCTTAGTTCCAAAAAGGAACATTTTTACAAATCTTGCATTTGATATGAGTCTTATAAGGAGAAAAAATGAGCAATGACGTCTTTAAAAAAAAAAAAACAACAACACACCTTTGTTTATATTACGATGGATTTTTAAATTTGCTTCCGATGGACGTTCACAGAGGCCTGGGGGGCACCACGGCTCGGGGCTGGCCGCCACAGCCATAGGATGCAGGCATGAGTAGCTGTGTCCTGATTTTATAGACTGAGTGGCTGCTTAGCTCACTGCATATGAAGGTCAGACATGATGGGTCAGACCCTGTGTGAGGTTGTCGGCTTTGTGGACACAGAAAGTGCCCGTCAGCTCAGCCTCCCACTGGCAGTTAGGGCCTTGCCGTCCTGAGGGTGGGGGATGGGGGAGGGGAGCATGAGAAGAGCTTGTTTCGAGTGTAAAAGATCACCTCCATGTGACAGCTGACAGTGGAATCATCTCATCCCTTTAGTGTCACTGACTTTCTTTGCTTTCTCTGGGCATGTTTGGAACTGAGAATTAACGGGAGCCTGATTTTTAAGGATTCGTTTCTTTCCTGTCTTGGTTCCATAGCCTGCAGTGAGTTGCATACTCCATCGCTAGACCGAAAACCAAATAGCTTTGTAGCAGTGAGCGCCACCACCCCTCCTCAGGCCTTCTGGACGAAACACGCACAGACGGAGATCATCGAGGTGCGTGCTGCCAGCTTCGACCTGAAGCTCTGCGACGGGCTCCTGCGGCGTTGATAGCCTCCACGGGGGGGGCTGCGGGTGACCTGAGCCCCTGCAGCTGGCACTCCGTGGGTTCTCAGTACACTGAGGTTTCTCTTCACGTTCATCTCAGTGGCATTCATATTTGCCACATCCTTTACAATTATCCATGAGCTATTGGCCGGTTGTCTTTGAACAATGATCCTATAAGGTTATTGCCTTTTAAGAGGTAAAGAGCTCATTCTTCCTTGTCATTTTCATTTGGCTGCTGCTTTCGGAGAATTGTGTTCATTAATCACAGTGTGGAGAATGTTACTTATTAACCAGCCTTCTTACTGGACATACCCCTCTTTTTATTGGCTTTCTTTGTATATCCTTTTGCATTGTGTGTTTTATATTTACGTTTTACAAACTCCTTTTAGATAATTGAGCACCGTATGTAAGTTACGAAACGAAGTATAGGCTCTGTCTTAGACTGTGCAGGATTTTGTTTGTGATGTGAGCGTCTGTGTGAATTAACCCCTCCCTAGCAGTCTCAAACAGACTTAAACTGCACTTCTCCCCTTCCCTCATTTACATTTTGGAACCTAGACCACCGTTTTTCATTCTCTTGGAAACTTATTTCTGAGTTCAAATCAACGGTTTTGTTTTCTAAGCATCTGGTGAGTGCTGCCTGCGTGTGGAGCGCGGTGCTGGGCGCCTTGGTTGATACAAAGACCTCGGAGGCCCAGTCCCTGCCCTTGAGGACCGTCCCATCCTGTGGGTGGGGAGGCAGTGAGCGTGGTCCAACTCTACACAGCTGTGTGGGAAGGGGTGGAGTAGAGAGAGGAGGGCAGCACCCGGGGGGTAGGGCCCATCCAGCTCTGAGGATTGGAGAGGCTGCCTCGGGTGATGCTTAGCGGAATTCTGACTTAAGAGACCTGGGCAGGGCCAAGACTCTGCAGTTCTCACAAGCCCCCGGGTGATGCCCTTGCTGCTGGTCTGGGGACCACGTGTTGAAGAGCACGCCCGAGTTCGGTGGTAGTTATGCAAAGGCGTGCAATAGGAAAGTGTCATGTGGGTTCTGAGAATACCCTTACCCTGTTCTGGGTGTGCAAAAGGCCCACGTGGAGGAGCAAGGGAGAGCAGCCTTGAACGGCAGGCCAGGAGTGTGTAGCAGGCCAATCAGGCTTTTCGGAGGGGAGTCACCTGACTAGATGTGTTCCAGGGAGGTCCTAAGCTGACAGGCATCTGGGGGAGCATGTAGGACCTGACTGGCAGTGGGAAGGAATGGAGAGAAGGGGTGCGTGTGACAGGCCCTGGAGGCGGGTTTGTGGGAGTGGTTCCCTGTCCCAAGGTGGTTGGGAATGCTGGAGAAAGAGGCAGCAAAGCAGATGTATATAGCCTCCTTGTGAGGAGAGACAGAGAATGGCCTTAACCAAGGGCAGGTGCAGGGTGAGGTAGGGTGGGCTGTGGTCCCAGCAGGCTGCCCAGCCGGGGCCGTCCAGCATACCCCGAGAGCCCGAACCTGGAGCCGCAGAGGGAGCACTGCTAGAGGCATGGGACCCACAGCAGGCACAAACAGGAACTAGGAACCATTTGGCTGAGATAGGTAACCGCTGCCTGAGAAAGACAATATGTTATGGGGCTCTGGGGGGCAGGGCTAGGCTGCCAAGAAATGGCCCCCTATGAGCTAGAAACTCACAGCTCGTCTTTTGAAAAGGATAACCTTAAAAAGGTCAGTTCTTAATTATTCCAACTATGGGATTCTGGAAATAAGAAACAACTTAAGTCATTCATTTCTTCTCACATCTGACGTTGTACATCTTCAAGGAACAACCCGAAGTAGGAGATCCAAATAGATCACTCATTTAAAGTGGTCATACCGAGAATACATGCGGACATCCAGGTCCTTTCACTTTTAGAGGATCCCCTCTAGTGAGCGAGAAGCCTTAGAGTGAGCCCTCGGGCACGGCCGTGCGGTGGGCCTGCCTGCTGTGGCTGCTTCTGGAGATGCCTGTCACACTCCTTTGTCCTTTTTCTAAGCAGCGTTTGGGCTTGTTTTAGGCATCCATTTAGGCTGCCATCAGTGTTTGTGTCGATCCAAGTCAGTAAGAAGGTTAGTGTCTCGTTCTGAAAATGTTGGTGTGTTTCCAAAGCAATTACGTGGAAAAACCCAACTCCGCATTCTGATTTTGCTCTTTTTTCTATTCTAGGGAACCAACAATCCTATATTCCTAAGCAGTATTGCCTTCTTTCAAGACTCTCTTATCAGTCAGATGACACAGATCAAACTCTCCGTGTATGATGTCAAAGATCGATCTCAGGGAACAGTTAAGTAACACACTGTGGTTCGTGGCATTTTGTTCCCTTTTTTTAAGTTCTGTAATCATCTGAGTGAGAGGTGAACACAGATTAACTTCACTACTTTGCTCACAAATTAACTGGCGTCCAAATGTATTCATCTTCAGGAATTTCCTCCTGAGCATCCGTGTTAGGCTCCTGAGAGAGGGTCAGATGTGTTGTGGGAACCAGCCTGCTGGACTCTTGGGCCTGGCATTTGGACCAGAGGCAAAGCAAGCGTACTAATGCCTTCTCTCCCCCGCTCTTCCTCAGATGTATTTACTGGGCTCTGGAACATTCATTGTCAAAGATCTGCTCCAGGACAGGCATCATAGGTTGCATTTAACACTAAGGTTGGTATTTAATTTTATTCCCTTGAAAGGACCTGGAATTATGAAGTCCAGGGACAGATGAGCGGAAGGCCCCATTTCCTGCACTCAGAGAGGGCCCGGCCCCCTCCCAAAGGCTGGTGTCAGTGAGGAGTGGTTGCTTACTGAAGTGAGATTAAAACAGCCCATCAGAGGACCCGTTAGGGAATGGAAATGTGCAGTATCTATAGGAAATATGAGCCCTGTTGTACGCAGACCTAAGGAAAACCTCCATATATATCTGATAATACTCAATATTTTTATCTGTCATCTCTTCCCAGTAGAATATGATCTCCCGGGCAGCAGGGTTTTTGTCCGCTTTGCTTCATTGCCGTATCCTAAGCACCTAGAACAGAGCCTGGTGCTCAATAAATATTTATGGAAGGAAGGAAGGGGAACCCCCACTGTATCCCTGAAAGGAAGGTGAAAGAGTTCAAGATGTCAGCCCTTCCCAAATTCATTTCGGGGACAGTGCTCACCGAAACCCTAACATGGTGTTCTTTTTTTCAAAATAATGTAAAAGTTGGGAAGATAGTTCAAAAGAGCAAAAGCAATTTGACAAGGGTTAATCATCTGCTAGACAGTGCACCATTCTAAAGCTATGGTGAGAGCAGTGTTGGAGGCATCGGGCAGAGCAAGAGCCTGGTTCGGCCCTCGGTGTGCAGAGGGAACCTGCCTCAGCATGAAGGACGCGTCTTACAGAAAGACAAGGGGTCGTGTGGGGCAAAGGCCTGCTAGAGAAAAATATTCAGGTACGTCATGTGCCAGAACTAATTCTAGTTGGATCATCACTAAATGTAAGAAATGGACATCTTCTTTTGAAAAGGGTGTACGTAGGACTCTTGAGCAGAGAGCATGGGGAAGCACTTTTCCAGGCATTAGAACAATGAGAAAAAGTCACAAAGGAAATTGTCAGTATATGTGACCACATAAAAGTTTAGAACCTGGCTAAATCAGACACTTTAAATAAAAAGCCTGAGGCGTTAGGGTGTCCCTGGGGCCTCCCTGGATGAATCAGATGGGCCTACGCAGCTGGCAGCCACCCTGCGGGAACTCAGGCGAAGCTGACCAGGGCTAGAGTGGCATTAACTGTATCATACCAGGATTCAGAGTCTTTGGGAAACCCTCTGCTTACTTGGGGTCCAGGCCTAGGTCTTGGGTCTAATCAGATCTTAAGGGTGGGTGGGAAGGAACAGAATGGGGTTCAGTGTTAGAAGAAGGTGCTTTCCAGTCCTGGTTCCAAGATGTGTCTTCATCTCTCTCGAGGGCAGAGGTCAGCCCAGGGGCTGATGGGTACCTCCCAAGCAAGCATTGGCTCTTCCCCTCCAACTGTACCCCAGGCACATCCACACTTCTCTGTGGTGCTGTGTCCCCTCTCAGCTGCAGCCCTCCTCTCTGCTCTTACGGTTTCCTTGTCTGCCTCCCCCGGAGCCTGTGCATGTAGTGAATGCTGGCTGACTGACCAGTGCACCAGATCCTGGCACTCTCAGGACCCCTTGATGACCCAGGATGGCTGAGCTTTGCATTTAAGCAGAAAATGAAGTGCAGGTAAATGCCTCTTATCAGAGCACTTTGCTCATTGCAGATCTGCGGAGAGTGACCGTGTGGGTAACATCACCGTGATTGGCTGGCAGATGGAGGAGAAGTCAGACCAGCGGCCCCCTGTGACCCGGTCTCTGGACACCGTCAATGGGAGGGTGAGCACGCCGCCTTGCTCCTCTCTGTTGGAAGGAGTCAGAGGGTCTGTCCAGATGCACTTTGCCTTTGTGTCCCGGGAAGGGAAAGACGGGGCCCCCAAGGCAGAACGTGCCCATCCCCCCAGGCACTTCTCAAAGTAGTGAGGGGGGTCCCTTCAGGGAGCGTGCCATGCAAGACTCTGCTGAGTGGGAGCCAGGCTGGAGGAGCTGCATTCAGGCGGCGAAGGGGGGCTGATGGGGGTGTGCAAGGAGGCTTGGATTACCTCTGCTGTTTCGTTAGAGCTTCCCTCCCAGGCACACATGTGCCCCACAGCCACCTTCTGTGCGCCTCCCATCCACACACTCGCTGAGCCTCTCCTAGACCTCTCCCCCTCTGCATCTGCTCCACTCCCTCTCTGTCACCCTGCCTCCCTCACCGTCGCTCGCACGGGCCCCTCATGCTCTCAGACTACAGTACCGGTGTACCAGACACTGCTAAGTGGTCATTGCTGTAAAATACGGAGCTAGCTCATTTCACCCAAAATAAGCCCAGGAAGTCAGCTGTGCAAACGTTTCTGAGCATCGTCTGTTCCCCCCTCATTCTGTCCGTCACAACACCGCAGTACCAGGTGAAGTGACCGAGTCACTAGAAGATCCTGTGTGCGTGGCCTGAGGGCAGTGTACTGGCAGGTGGATTAATTTTGGCTGGGGCAGTGTATTTACTGTAGAGTGAATGGGGGATACTAATTCTTAGAGTTCTGTGATGATGCACGTGGGCCCCGTTTCTGCGGAGTGTTCTGGAATTGTCTGGGTCTCACCGTTTCTGCTTTTCTGTCCGCGTCACTAGATGGTTCTCCCCGTTGATGAGAGCTTGACAGAGGCACTGGGAATCCGATCCAAGTATGCTTCGTTGCGAAAAGACACCTTACTGAAATCGGGTAAACAGCTTCCTCCGTTGGTACTCTTGCCACTCTTGTGAGTGTCCACTCAGGCCCATGCCCACCCTTTCCTCCCCACCTACTCGGATTGTCACAGCCAGGCACCCCGATTGTCACCTCCCTGCCATGTGTCTGAGTGCCATGCTTTGTGCCAGCATGTGGAGTTAGTTATACTCCAAGCAAAGGGGTAGGGGGGCATCTCTCCTTCATTCCACTCTTTGTCGTGTTGCCTTGGGTTTGGGGACTGACACCCTCCCCGCCCCCGCCCCTGCACTCCAGAGTTCATTCCACACCCTGGGATGAGAAGATTGCATGTCGCAGGGGAGGAGCAGCCAGACTCAGTCCCTCCGGTGGGCCTTGGTTTAAATGCTCTCATTCTCTTGAGAGGAACAGTAAGGAGCGCTGTTGAGGGCCCACACAGCGGGTGTGTCGCCGGCTCACACGCAGCCTCTGTCCCCTCCGCGTCCCCCACCTCAGTGTTCGGCGGTGCCATCTGCCGCATGTACCGGTTCCCGACCACGGACGGCAACCACCTGCGGATCCTGGAGCAGATGGCGGAGAGCGTGCTCTCCTTGCATGTGCCCCGGCAGTTCGTGAAGCTCCTGCTGGAAGAAGACGCGGCCAGGTGAGGCCCCGTGGAGAGGCCGACCGCCCATCAGGCCTGGGTCATCCACCCCTTCCTTTCCGGAAAGTTCTTAGATGTGGTGGGTAGAGCACTGGCAGCAGAGAGGCTAGCTTCAGACCCAGCCGCCGCCACTTGCTTGCTCGGTGGCCTCGGCTTGCCGAAGCCTGCGTTTGCTCACCTGTCCCCTGAGTTCCTGTGCGAGGCCATCACCAGACAAGTTATAGGAAGCCCCAGACATGTGCCCAGCACGCATGCCTGCTCCCTTCTCTTCCCCTCTCCTTTCCCCTCTCAGTTGGCCTGTAGAAAGTTAGGAAGGGCTGGTCGTTCTTTGGTCACTGGTTCCGTAGGGCAGGGCCACAGTGATAGAGGCTATAGAGAGCTAAGTGTGACTCGTTGGGGCCCTCTGGTCCTCCATATCTCTTAGCCTGGGGCATTTTCCCTCGATCCCATGGCAGGGAGAAGGGGTTCAGCCCCGCAGATTGCAGAGTGTGTCACCTGTCTTCCTCAGATGTCGTTTCTCCTCGCTGTCAAAAGACAGTGTTAATTATGAACACAAAATAAGAGCATGAGAGGATACAATGCAGTCAGGATCTCACTGTTCGGATACAGCTATTTTTAAACATTTTTTATCTTGAAAAAAAAACTCAACCTAAGAATGACAAGAATAATGCAATGAGCTGCTTTATCTCTCTATGTGTACTATTTTATAGTTCTTTTTTTTTTTTTTAAAGATTTTATTTATTTATTTGACAGAGATAGAGACAGCCAGCGAGAGAGGGAACACAGGCAGGGGGAGTGGGAGAGGAAGAAGCAGGCTCATAGCGGAGGAGCCTGATGTGGGGCTCGATCCCAGAACGCCGGGATCACGCCCTGAGCTGAAGGCAGACGCTTAACCGCTGTGCCACCCAGGCGCCCCTATTTTATAGTTCTTTTAACTTTAAACTTTTTCCTTTCAGCTTTTCTGTATTTGTACAGATTTTCTTACCTACCATCTACATTTGCACAGGTCTTGAGTTTTCATGTTATAATTTTAATTATGGCATAAATTCTCATTATTTGGTTTACTAGATTATAACTTTGAAGAGTTTACTCATTTCACGAGAACTTGGGTTTTGAGGGTTTTGTTGTTATCGTGTTTCACACCAGTTTCACGCACGTGGCTGGTGTTGCGTGTGGTGTGGGAGGGTTCTTGATGAGCGAGACAGACTGTGGAAGGCAGTCCCTCTGGAGAAGTGGGGGCCGCACCCCGAGCCCCAGCTGCTTGAGCTGTGTGCAGAAATTAGAAGGGCTGGTGAGAAGGAGGGCGGTCCGGCCAGGCTTCTGTGAGACGGTAACATTAAACTGACACCGAAGCACAGGAAGGAGCAGAAAGGGGGCAGAGACACCGGGGAGGCTCCAGCAGCAGCCGTGGCAGGTGGGGCTCGTGTGGTCACGAGCGGACCCACGGCCGCAGGACCAGCTGGCCAGCAGTGAGCGAGGACAGGGGTCTCACCACAGCCTCGCCTACTTGTGTACTCTTTTACTTTGATCTTGCTAATTTCCTAATAAAATGCTACAACTTTCTTTTTAATTTCAGACAATCTAGCAGATTGCATAAAATTAGCTTTTTTTTCCCCCAAAGGAAAATATGCATAGTATAAAAAAACAAATAGTGCCCAAAGGCTTTTAACAATGACATAAGTCCTGGGGCCCTCTACTCTCTGATCTGCTTCCTAGAAACAACCACTTTTAGCCATTTTAGAGTTTACCGCTATGTTACTAAATAAACGAATAGCATACTCTCTTAACTGGTTTGGGGCTTAGCTACTGATTCCCTGTGATGAGGATTTTAGGTCTTTTGTACTTTCCCGTTCCCCAGCTTCCTAATGTGGTTATCCTTTTTTTTTTTTTTTTTTTTTTTTGTCTATCTTGTGTTTTCATTATTCCAATTATGTAGCTATTATTTATTGCTGAGCTAAGACAGTTATGTTTCAGTTCTTACATAGCTTTTATTTTTCTGAAGGTGACAGATCCTCTTTTTTTCTTCTCTTCTCCCTTTCCCCTTTCCCTGCCTTCCTGCTGCTTTTAGATTTAGACAGCTCATTACTCCCATAGAGAAAGAAAGCATAGCCAAAGTTGCCAGCCCGCTATGGCCCTTGTCCCCCGAGGGACAGCGCTGAAACAGAGGGGGCTGGGCAAGCGCAGCAGAGCAGGGCCGCCCCGTGCCAGCTAGCTATGGACCACCGCTTGGCAGCTGTATGTCTTGCAACAATGTTCTTAGGGGCAGGGCAGGAAGGCCCACACACCCCCAGAACATGGGGGCAGTGAGAAGCTGTCTCACAACCCCCCCTGTCTCAGCATCCAGGAGGGTCCCACGTGGCCTGTGGGGGTACGGGCAAGGAGCCACTCCCCTAGAGCCCCTCCCCTCCACTTAGTTTTCCCCAGGCATTTGACAGAGTTTCTGTGAAAAGCATCTCTGTGCTTTTCCACATGGTGAGTGGTCTGCCCATCATACAGCCATTCCTTCTAGGGTGTTGTGTCATGTGCCCCCCTGCCCCCCGGCTTGCTCTGGAGACCTGCAGTGTAGCTGTTGTCCGACGCCTTCCCTGGCATTGACTGCACTTCCATGTCCGCTTTGTTCTCCTGCTTGGTTGGGACACCTGTGCCTCTCCCAGGGAAGTGAGCCGGCTCCACACCTGATGTGTGTGTGTGTGTGTGTGTCTTCCTTGCAGAGTGTGTGAACTGGAGGAGTTGGGGGATCTGTCCCCTTGCTGGGAGAGCCTCCGGCGCCAGATTGTCACTCAGTACCAGACCATCATCCTCACGTACCAGGAGAACCTGACTGACCTCCATCAGTACAAAGGTGGGTGCTGGGTCTCCCTTTTCCCAGCTAGAAAACGAGAACCTGGCTCAAATACTCTCCCTGACAGACACTCTAATGGATTTTTAAAAATAGGTTCTCGTGTAGGTGTGAATTCTTTCAAACATGGATTTCTCAGATCTTAATTAAGAAGACAAGTATGTGAATTGCATTGAAAATTCCTTCTATGGTGTCTTCTGCCAGAACAACTAATGCAGGATGAAATTTAGGAGAGACGAAAGCACAGGCTGTTGGTTCATGTTATTTTTTTGTCTTGGTCTAAAATGCTCAAGGGACGTGCCCCAAAGATGTAAACCGTTTGCTTTGAGACAAAGTGGTTTCCTAGATTTCCCAGTTTAAATCGTCAACAATCCTTGTATTGAACACTGAATTGTCTGAGTGGAGCGCTCCGTTTTCAGCCTCAAAAAAGAAAGTAAAGTATAGACACTTCACATTTCTTCTTGAAAGATCCTGCTCGGTTTTCAAAATACTCTAAGGGTAGATTTGGAAGAATTTTCTTAACTAATCCCTTTTTATTCCAAAATAGAATGAATTTTTTGGTTTTTTGTTATTTTATTGTCTATCTTCAGATTCTTTCCTCCCCCTACTACTACATAATGGAATTTCAGGATTAAAAGAAAATCTTACGTCCTTAATATTAAGGTTTTGACACAGAACATACGAACCCGCCCATGAACTTGGCTGAGGAGAAGCCACATACGGTTATGAGGACAAGGTGATGGTGCCCTTGGATCTGGTTTGAATCTGAAGGGCAGGTCTAAGTGTATTGGCAGCATAGAGCTGAAGAAATTGAGGGACCTACCCCTGCCAGATACCTATTACCTGGGAAAGCAGGAAACCCCCATGAGCTTGAGTTTTCCAGAGCAGAGCATCTCAAGTGTCAGTGTGCAGCCTGGTCCCTGAAGATCTTGCTGCAGTGCAGATCTCGGATTCTGCGTTTCTAACAGGCTCCCACGATACCACTGCTGCTGGTCTCTGGGCCCCGTAAGTATCAGGCCCCAGAGGGCAGTGTCCTAGCACAGAATGCAAAGCAGACAGTGGCCGGTCTGCATTTTGTATACTGGTACGATTTACCTTTAATCACTAGAGAGAAAGTTTATTTCTTCTCTCCTTCTGATTGTCGCTAATTCGTAACCCCTTTCTTTTCTAACCATGTATTTCTTGATTAGTGTTGGATTCTGATCACAGAAACGAGATAGATGTTAGTTCCATCATCCAACCTCCTTAACCAGCCCCGAGCATAATCAAGGGAACACGTTCAGGTTTGTGTTTCAGAGGGCCAGGATCCATGCTTTGTAGCATTCGTTCATCTTGCTGGGTCTGAGGTGATGAGCAGACCCTTTCATCTCTTTGTGGGAATTGAGATGTGTTGCTCTAGCTGAGCCGATTTCTTAGATCTCGCCTGATGGCGTTCTCCAGGGTTGGAACAGGCAGTCCCTGGCATGGGCCCATTTGCTTTTTATAGCGGTGCTGACATCGTGGTGCACAAAATCCGTCTCTATGTCCGACTTCTCAGCTGAGAGCTGAGTCATGGGAGGGCAGGGCACGGGTAACCATAGCCTTTTGAAGCTACTCCTGCCTGGCTCTGCTCCCCACCTGAGCACCCAGAACCAGCCTTCAGGCCCGTGAGCTGCCCTCCCTCCAGTGTTTCACCCAACCTGCTCTCTGGATGTGAAATGTGCTCACGGGCCCCTCAGAATTTCCTCGGCCGCTACCAGCACGTACTGCTCACGCGTAGCTGCTTCCTCGGAATATCACTGTCCTACTTGCCATTCCTGAATGCAGCGTACATGTCAACCATCCTTGTTTTCTCATATTCCTTTTCTTAGGTCCCTCATTTAAAGCGAGCAGTTTGAAAGCAGATAAAAAGTTAGAATTTGTTCCCACAAACTTGCACATACAGAGGATGAGAGTTCAAGACGATGGGGGGTCAGGTAACTATTTTTCTGTTCCTCTCACTAAATCACACTTGACTTCTTTTCTCCCTGTGTGCTTGGTCCCCAGGCTGCCCCACACATGCGCAGCCTTCCCTATGTGTTCTCCTGCCTGGCAACTCAGATAAGAGACATGGCACAGGACCTTCGTAAGGTCTTTGTTCCCTATGCTTTTCCCTCCCTTTGTCCCTTCCCCTCGTCCACCCTCCCTCCAGCTTCCCTTTGTGTTTCTGTGGCAGAAAGTCACCTGTCAGTTATCCTTCCCAAGGAGGGATGCAAGCTGAGTGTTGTCAGTGTTGCCTCTGGCTCTTTGTGGCCCCATCTGGAGATGTGTAGGAACCCCCTCTCTGCTGAAATGATGGTGCTGGGCTCCAGGGGCCCTCAGACAATCAAGGCTGTGGGACCGAGGGAGCAGACTGCTTGGAAACGGGCTGGGGTGGGCAGGGTCCCAGAGTTGCGTGCATATCCCTGTAGCTGGCTTGTCCACAGGCCTGAGCCCAGAGTAACGGAGGAGAGCTTTCTGTCATTCAGATCAGAACTACGACATCATCACCATCGGAGCGCCAGCAGCACACTGCCAAGGTTTTAAGTCAGGAGGTCTCCGCAAAAAGCTGCACAAATTTGAAGAGACCAAGAAGCAGTAAGTACTTGGAGAGTGTTCGTGGTCCTTGTACAGCTGTCTGGTACTTCTTGGGTTAAAAAAAATCAAAACGTGACCGCAAAAACATCTAGCCATCCGATGTGCTTTCGTGTGGCGGGAGGAGCTGCCGCGTGGCCCCTGTGCTTCTGTGTGTGCGACTGAGCTGGGGGGTGACGAGGGCACCTGATCAGTGGTCCTGGCCCTGCAAATGAACAGCAAATTGAACTCCCCCTGGAAGGCGGCTCCCCGGTGTGGACTGTCTACTGGCTCAGCTGTCTCTTAGAGCCCCTGGTCTGTCACACCAGGTGTGTATGTTGAACGCCACAAACTGTGAAGCCTGCAAGAGATTGATTGTTTCCTTTCCTGAAAGGACTGCAGTGGTAAACATTCCCTGTTTGAAGAAGCCTAGAATGGGGCGGGGGGTGGAAGGGGAGCCGCACGCAGCTGCAGTCCAAACAGGAAATGGCCAGGTAGGCAGTTGGGGAAGGGCATCATGGAGCATGCAGGGAGGTGTGGCTGAGGTGTGATGTTTTGAGGACAGGAGCTGAGCGAGAGGGCTGGCCTTGCTGGCAGCCTGCTCAGTGCGGGGCCACACGCTGGTGACCATGGATGCAGGGGTAACAGAGGTAGGCCTGGCCCCGAGGGGCTCCCGGCCTTGCCTGGGAGCAGACAAGTCAACACCACCATTTGGAGCAAGCAGTGCCATGCCACCCCAGGAGCAGGGATGATGGGGAGAGAGCCATAAACCCCAGCTGTTGCATTGGATATGTGGGAGGCATTGGTGATCTTCCAGAACGTCACCTGTCAAGATTTAAATAGATGAGGGAGGCAAGTGTAAGAAGTCAGGGCAATGAGTATAGATGGTCCTGTGAGATCAGTGGACCATGGAGTAGAGGAAATAGCATGCAGGTGTCTGCCTGGGGACAATGGTTATTACTTGATTATGCATTCAAGCTGATGGGGATTGAGAGTGAAGAATTGTTGATAAGAGAAGGTCGATGGAGCAAGGCTCTGGAAATGCAAAGGCCAGACCAGGCAGGGAGTCCTAGAAGGGACAAGAGAAGGTGTGCTGCAGAGAGATCCCTGAGGAGTGAAGAAACAAGCTGAAAATACCACGGGCCAGCGTCTGCAGAGTGTGGAGTTGAAACGGTGGGACTCACCAATGGAGAACAGAACAGTTGGAGGGAAGGTGAAGCCAAGGCGCAGGGGGCATCAGGAGAATGGACAAGGTGGCCGTGTGGAGAGCGTTGGCACCTGCCAGGGAATCAGAGGCTTTGTGCTGCCATGGGCAGGAGTCAGGGGTCAGCTCGAGAAAACTGACTGCAGACTAGATCAAGGAGGGGGTGAAAGGTCAGGTCCAGTGGCCGGTCACTGGGCCAAGGGGATCAGGGATGCAGCTAGGAGCTTCTCTGCCCATGGGGCAAGGCTGGAGGGGTGAGCTGGCAGGTGGAAGAGAGCGCACCATGAGAAATCATTGCTCAGATGTGTGCACAGGTGGCCTGGAGCTAAGTGAGCCGTGGAGGCAGCAGGAGGAAGGGCAAGAAAGGGCCAGTGGTTAGGAAGGGGAATTTCAGCCTTAAGGGTGGGACGGCATCCTTGGGAGGCCCCCAGACAGCCCTCTTGACCTTGATTGATCCCACCAAGGGGTCTTCCGTGCCCAGACAAGCCAGAGCCAGCTGAGGAGTCACTGACTGTGCTGTTCCCTGGGAATTATGATGAAGAGGAAGCTTCTGTGCTCACCGCAGCTCTGCACAGCCAGCCGAGAGAGCGTGTGTCTGTCACTCCATTGCATGTGGCTGTGTGGGGCTGTGAGTGGGAGATTCGAGGATGCCATGGGGGCCCCGGAGGGGAGAGCCCATCAAGAGGGGGCGCCACTGGCCGTCCCTGTCACATAAAGGTCCAGATGTTGATACCTGATTATTCTGTGTATTAAGTTCAGAACTTCTTACTTCCAAAATGCCTCTGGAGTATTTTTCAAATAAATAATATAAATTTTCATTCAATTTCCTACTAATGTTATAAAACCACCTGTAGAAATGATTTTCATTATTTTAACTGTACCTTAAATGTAGACATAACTTGGCCCGCAGGCGGGATGTCTCCCCGGGGCTTGTGCACAGACATTGACGTTGCTCTGATGAATAAGCACATTGGGCTCATAATTTTTATTGTCCCTGTAGTGGGTACTTCAACACATAATTTCAAGGGTTTTGACAAAAGATAACTTGGCTTTTTAACTTTTTATTTTGCATTTGGTGTTTGCTAACTGCTAATACTTCGTTTTGGTTCTTTTCTTTAGCAGTTTTGAGGAGTGTTGGTGAGTTTTCTGTCTGTGGAGAGAGTGTCTGTTTGGGTCTTGCTCTCCTGTAGAGAAAGCCTGTGCTGTCCCCTCCTCTGTGAGGTGCTTCAGCCCTCGGTGCCACCGGGGGCCCCTGGTTATACCCTCGTAGACAGAATTCTCTCTTCCAACTGCAATGTTCTTTGATAATGAATAGCCCGTCTCCAGTCTACCATTTTGCCTTCAAAACCCGGCAGCATTTTGTTGCTATGTGTGCTCTGAGAGGGGGCCCCATTTCTCCCAGGCCAGGCAAGGCCCCGGGTGCTGGGATTTTAGCTCCTCCCACTAGTGTGGTTGGGAATCCCTTGCTGGCTTCTCTTACAAGAATCTTAGGGCTTCAGTTTTCACTTTACCCTCACCTCTTATGGGAATGAAGCCAGCTTCCATTTTCATGAATGTAATTTATGCAGATTTTTAAAACAGTGTTACTTGGGCCAATTTTCCCCCCTGAAGGCAAACCAAGAATTAATATAACCCAGTGACTTTTCCTACCAAAGAATTAGATGGCGGCCAGAAAGCACTGTGTCTGCTGCCTGGGGTCTCCATGGCTGCCCCAGGCCCTCCCCAGTCATGCCCAGCATGCTTGCTCAGGCAGCAGCCAGGGCTCTGCAGTGGCGCTTTGTGTGGGGACAGGCCCCAGGAGCACCTGCAGCCCTCTGGAACTGTGCCATCTCAGAGGTGGGGAGGCTCGGGGGCCATGGCTGGGCCCTGCCTAAGATGGGACAGGAGGACATGCTGAGGAGCCTGCTACCCAGACTGAGGCCTCTTGGGCTCTCCCCATTTTTAGGACTAGGTAGTTGAGCACATGTGCTTGTATGTTCACCGTCATCCCCTAACAGCAGCTCTTTGAAATTTACTCTTCCACACCCCCCACCATATGCTTCCTGTGTGTAAGTCCCAGATTACTGTTATTAGAACGTGACCTGTAAGAACACAAGGTGAGTAGGGGCGGTGCTTTCCTTCCGGCTTGGGGGACCGGATGTACTGGTCGGAGTGTACATAGCCGTCAGCATACACAGGCGTGTATCTACGTGACGCACACATGGCATGTGCGCTCTAAATATTGAGGCTAGGGAAGAGCAGATTTATAAAAATCCTATTTGAGATTGTATTTTTAAGATTAAATTGTCAAATGGCAGCTATTCATTTGGAAGAGTGATTGCAGATTGGAAAGTAGTCGTGTGCACATCGTGCTGTGAAATTACTTCTCAGATCATGCAGGCTTCGTTGCGGCCTGCTGCATGGGCTTCTGGCAAATCCATCGTGTTTTATCGTGGTGTGTGGGCTTGGGGTGTTGTTTCTTTCTGGGGTGCTCTGGTTTGGGGGTTTTGCATGTTTACACTGGAGTCTGTCAAGGGAGGTTTATTGGGGACCTGCCTCCGGGGTCCAAAGAGCCCAGTGGGAGGAGGGAGCAAGTCCTCATATCCCAGGGAAGCGATGGAGGTTGTGCTCCTCCACCTTCTCCCTCTTCCCCAAAACCCAAAGGCAGCTTTTTGAGGGGACCCATGAAGGCTGAGAAGGATGGGGACCAGTGAAGGCTGGGACTCCCATTCCAGCTGGAGCTCACAAGTTCAGATCACAGGAGACATCTTCACTGGGGCCTTATACTCCCTGCTTTCCTTGGCTTCCTCAGATGGTCTAAAAACTAAATTGATACTACTAGATTGCTTGAGGGTCCTAGAGGAGAGACTTGGATTTATCATCTCCCTCTAGAATGGCCAAACACGTTAGCCAGGCCCCACACAGCTGGGACGTGGTCAGTTCTCCGGAGGCTGGTGTTTGTGCTGCGCAGGGGCTGGGCTGTAGCTTTGACAATCAATCCTGAGATCACACATTACTTGGTGATGAGGGAAGGAGGAAGAGCCAGGTTTTCAAAGCTGTTGAGGTGCCCAGGCCTGGCCTCTGGCTTGGCGTGTTCTTCACCTCCTCTTCATCTGATGGAACGTGATTTTTCAATGTAGGCAAGTGCTGGAGAAGGAAGTCTAATTGTCAGGGTCAGAAGTATGAGGGCGGAGAGCTATGGGTGTGTGCACAGAAAGTCTGAAGATTGGCCACATGGAGAAACAGGTTTCTTGTGGAAAGTCTCACACCCACGGCAGTCTCCCTTCACTGTGATAGACTGACCCCTTCTGAGATTAGCAGACCCCGTGCCTCCACTTCAGTACTGCTGATACGTTGACAGGCAAGGTTCTTAGGTGGAAGGCTATGCGCATTTGGGTAATTATTGGATTCAATATCTGTATACGCATTTACGTAAGAATATAGACCCATACAGATCAGAGACAAAAGACTTCATTGTGTTTTAATATTTCAAAGCCTTCTACCATATAGAAAGAATCTCTTGAGATTTACTTATGCCCATCAATAGCTAGACTAGCCTAGGAGAACATCCCTGAGTATGAGAAGGCTTTAGTTAGTGTTGGTTGTGGGCTGGTGTTGGGAGGCTGTTGCCATCCTTATGGATTTGAGAAGACTCCTTAGAATCTGTTCTTATCCTTTCTAGTACACCATCCAGCTGCCAGTCCATAATCTACATACCACAGGACATCATCAGAGCCAAGGAGATCATTGCCCAGATCAATACCCTGAAAACCCAAGTGAGTTACTATGCGGAGCGGCTCTCGAGGGCGGCCAAGGACAGGTCTGCCACTGGCCTCGAAAGAACCCTCGCCATTCTGGCAGACAAGGTAGGAGGCACTACCGTGCTATATGTGAGATGGGGGCTCCCTTGGGTTTTTGGAAACCCTTGCACGCCCCATGCGTGCTTGGAGCCATCCATACAAAAGGTGACATTGGGATGACCTTGAAGATCTAGTGTCAGGTTTAGTTCCCCCAAAGGCCCAGGGAGGTTGGTGATTTGCCTGTGGTCACAGAGCTGGATGGGGGCAGGCCAAGGACAGCACCCAGGGCAGGTGACTTCCAGCTACTGCTTCACGCAGCTGTGTCTTCCCTCAAGTCCATGGAGCCATTGTGGAGGCTGCAGTAGTTCCATAGCTTTCTTAGCAGCTGCCTACTTGGTGCATTTTTTGCCAATTTTTATTGACTTAGAATTTGAAGAAAGAAGCTGAGTTATTATACAGACATACATTAAAGGAAATATAACTTCATTGGCTTACATATAATCAATAAGCCATTTTCTAATTAACTGTAATTTTGATCCTGATTAAAAATATACATAGGGGCACCTGGGCGGCTCAGTCAGTTAAGCCTCCAACTCTTGATTTTGGCTCAGGTCATGATCTCTGGGTTCCGGGATCAAGCCTCATGCCAGGCTTTGCGCTCAGTGGGAAGTCTGCTTGAAGATTCCCTCTCCCTCTCCCTCTGCTCTTTGCCCCTCTTGTGTGTGTGTGTGCACTCCCACTCTCTCCCTCTCTCTCTCAAATAAATAAATCTTAATATATATAAATATAAGTATATAAATATTGGTCACACTGGGGGATTAGATATACCAGATCATTTTGATGGATGATGGTCTTCCAAATTACTCAGTCTCTCAACACACACACGCACACACATATAGAGATTCTCGTCACACTTCCCCACGCACACCCACTTTGCTGGGGTGAGGTGCTGTTCCTGATCAGAACGTGTTATATCCTTCACATGTGTTCACTCAGCAAGAAGATCGAGAGCTAGAAATTAGATCCACTTGAAAAAGAAAGATGATGTTACCGGAAGGAGAATTATGAGCCACAGAACTGCTGCCTACAGAATTCCCCACAACCACAGTGCTGTGCTGAGAGTCCCCCTCCCCAGAGTCCAGAGCTTTAAGTATTAGATGCAAACAGATAAGACTTACGTGATCACATCAAATTCCTGCCTGTCCCTTGGAACTAGAGAGGACAGCCCAAGAAGTCAGTGAAGGCAAGGACACTGGGCTGTCTTCAGGCCCTTCCTTGAGTCACATCAGGCTCAGAGGCAGGCAGGGATCCAAGAATGTCAGAGGTTTCTCTACCTCCCTCATTCTCCCCGTGTCCTCCAGTCTTTTTGTGGGAGCCTTTAAACTCAGCCGTCCCAAGGGCTCCTGCGCTATGGAGAAGGGTGCACAGCTGGGCCTCAGTACAGTTCCTGAGCTCTCAGAGACGACTGGCCTTGCAGGCCCTCACCTGGGGGCTCAGCGGCTTTGGTTTGTGCATACTGCAGACCCGGCAGCTGGTCACCGTGTGCGACTGCAAGCTGCTGGCCAACTCCATCCACGGGCTGAACGCGGCACGACCCGACTACATTGCCTCCAAGGCCTCCCCCACGTCGAGTGAGGAGGAGCAAGTGATGCTTAGGAACGACCAGGACACCCTCATGGCCAGGTGGACGGGGAGGAACAGCCGGTCTTCTCTGCAGGTGGACTGGCACGAGGAGGAGTGGGTGAGTCTGCTGCCTGCGGCCCTCATTCTGCCACTGAGCTTGGGTTGAAAAACTCAAAGCCTCTTGCCAGCCCCTCCCCGCCCAAGAGGTACCTAACAGGTTGGCCGCTTTGTAGACAAGCTCCACGTCTCCTTCCGGGATGGCTCTTGAGCCACCTGATTTAGGGAGGGAGGTGGCATATTCATACCTTGTGTCCATCTGAGGGGCAGGGCTGCTGCAGTCCAGGCTGGTGTCAGACCTGGTTGTAAAGGGGGTGATGTTCTCCATGGAGCCCTTGCCCCGCTGGCGGCCTGTCTCCTGTCACTGTCTACTAAAGACCCACCAGGCCCCCTGCTTCCCCAAAGCTCTCTACACAGTTAGCCCTGGGAGGGGGTATTTTGTATTTGTATTTTGGTGGATAGGGGAGGAGTCTGGAGACGCTGCCCCTGACATCGTGTGCGTTGCATCCTGCTTCCTGACAGAGTGGCCCTGAGAGCTGCATCTGTCTCTCCTGAGGGAGTGACACATCACACAACTTGTTTTCGTCATTGTTTAGGACTACTGCTTGGAGGCATTTTTCTGTGAGGCACTGAGTTTTTTAGTCAGCAGCGAAGGGCTCCTCCAGCCCTGCCCTGGCGTCCTGTATTCTGTGTGGGTTTCTGCAAACCACTCCCAGCCCTGCCGCCCCACTGCCCCCCGTCTGAAGTGATCAGCTGCTTCCATTACCTTCCTCAGTCCCCTCTGTGTTGGATGGTTGTAGGAGGTCTGCAGCAGAGGGAAGAGGAGACGAGCTGGCTCACTGGGCCCTGTGGCCCTTCTGGAAGGCACTGGGAAGTCCTGTCCAGCCTCTGTGACAGTTACTAGCAAACGTGTCTCCAACTTTAAAAACAATGACTGCAGTACATTGATTTGTGTTTTGAAAAGCAAATAGTAATAGGGAATTCTGAATTAATGTTGATATTTCTTAATTTGTGTCATTTTAATGATCACAGTGGCCCGGGGTAGGGGAATCCGTGTATGAGGGGAGCGCATGGGAAGGGGTTTTGTTCTCTTCTGTTTTCCCCATCGGGAGAGCTGACCCCGATGGGTCCTTTTGGTTTGGAAGGAGAAAGTGTGGCTGAATGTGGACAAGAGCCTGGAGTGCATCATTCAGCGGGTGGACAAGCTGCTGCAGAAGGAGCGCCTGCACGGCGAAGGCTGCGAGGACGTCTTCCCGTGCGCGGGCAGCTGTGCCAGCAAGAAAGGTAACCGGAACAGCCACGCCTACTGGATCAAACCGGAAGACCCCTTCTGCAGTGGCCCCTCCTCACCATGCCCCTCCACCATCTGCTCGATGCCGTCCTCACCTGCATGCCATCCTCACCTGACCACACGTGCGTACGCCTCCACGCTTCCATTCATGCTGCCTCCACCCCGCGCTGCATCTGTCTGTCTGTGTCTGACTCCATGACCTCCTCCCCCACGCAGACTGCAGGGAGGGCTGTCAGGCAGAGCTGGATGTTGCAGTGCACGGAGCCGCGGGCAGTGAGGGCAGCAGCTCCTGTAGTCTGTGCCCGTGGAGCCCGTGTGTGGGTCTGCGTGTCCAGCAAGGGCAGACTCTCAAGGCCACATCAGTGAGGGTGGGGCTCCCGGGCTGTTCTGGCTTGTAAACCAGTCTGAGAACCTGGAGGAGGCCCAAACGCAGATGCTTTTCTCATGAGATGGTCGATTGCAGTAGGAATTGGTAGAATCAAGGAAAGGGTGACTCATGCAGGGACACAGCTGGATGAGAGCTGTTAGCAGGCTCAGCAACCTCGTCTAAAGGCTGGTTGTCATCAGCTGGGTGTGCTGTTATCCAGCAGGGGATGTTGCCTCGGCACTTGTTGGTAACTCAGTCAGATGGTGGAACCCACTCCTGGGGCTGAGTTCGGGTCTTCTGTTCAGCACCACCCCCGAGGCAGGGTTCTCAGTAGATGGTAGGACGCTGGCATGAAGCAACACACTTCAGAAACAGTCTTCTGCCTGCAGAGACAGAGCACAACCAGATGCTCTGCCCTGCATTCAGCCCTAAAGCTGGGCACACATGCCTCCTCCACCAGCCCCTCCTTGGTCCCTGTCACTCAGGGCCTTCCACCTTTTCCTGTGAGAGCCGGAGGGGGGCATGGGCCAGGCAGCTGAGAGCTGGCTGCAGACCTAACTTCTGCCTCCTTGGCTCTCTTCTGGGAGCGGTAAGCTGTAGTTAGTGAGGCCTGGTTGTGCGAAGCCTAGTCTGCAGACAGCAAGGGCTTTTCATTTCTGAATCGGGCAGCTTTCATTTAAGGCAGAAGCGTGCTCCTTTATGAGAGCCTCTTGATAAATCCTTCATTTGTAAGATGCCCCTCACATTTTCAATCTGCCTGCAGTCTGTTCCCAGGGCACGATTTCACTTGAGCCTCTGATTCAGCAGTGCTCACGTCCTCCGCCCATCTGTGAAGGACTGTAGTTTCAGTTCCCCAAGCCTGTGATTGGTTTCATGGAGCTATTTTGTCCTGTTTGTCTTCTCATTTTCTTATGTAAATTGTGTTTTTAAAAAAAAAAAAATCTGAAAGCTCATTGCTCATTTCTCTTCAGTATTGTCTTGCTTGTAATTTAAAAATTTTCCTGCAGCTATAAAAAGAGTAATTTATTGGATTTTTTAAAAAATGCCAGAGGGAGTTTATTTAATCAGATATTCTGTTATATCCATAACTTAAATGTCACTTTCCTTCTAGGCACATCCTGTATTGGTCAAATGTAGACAAATTTAAATGCAGTTTTCAAGTTATTTAAATGAGCATTTATTTATGGTATTTAGGGTATGACTTGTGTTTGCCATGCAAATCAGCTCTGTTGTGATCATGGGAATGTGAAGCACACATTTGGGAGAGTCTAACTCAGCTGATCAGCACTCACAGAAGTGTTTGAAACCGTATGCCGCTAAATTAACTGTGGATGATCCTTAATTAATGAATTAATTTATTTATTTTTAAAGATTTTATTTATTTGATGGAGAGGGACAGCCAGAGAGAGAGGGAACACAAGCAGGGGGAGTGGGAGAGGAAGAAGCAGGCTCCCAGCAGGGCAGGGAGCCCGATGTGGGGCTCAGTCCCAGGACTCCAGGATCACGCCCTGAGCCGAAGGCAGATGCTTAACGACTGAGCCACCCAGGCGCCCCATGATCCTTAATTTAAAAATCTGGAGCATAGCTAGGAAGCTCTTCAGAGATGGCTCTGATCAAGAGGATCAGAAAGCATGAGACTGCGAGCTGCTTATTTTACCCAGTCTCTTACCCTCAGGGGCCGGAGCTCAGCTCTGTCGTGACTTTCTATACCGTTCCAACTTCCTGGGTGGGTTGTTTTGGCCTAATGAGCAGGCTGTGTTCACACCAGCTTATCATATACGAAGAACCCTGGGCCATCATGACTTTTCATTCCAGCTCTGCACCCTGTCCTAGGTCTTTGGTTTCCATCTTCTGCTAAGGAGTCGCCCTGCCTTCTAGCTCGCTCTCCCACAGAGCTCACCAGAGCCTTGCCTGGAAGGCATGCACCAGTGCGGGACCCACTGACAGGTCCCCGCCAGCTGAAACCACAGAGGCTCCGGGAGCCTCTCCTTCCTTCTCCCACTTTCTGCACAAGTCACAAGTGCCCCACGCCCCTCTGCATCGCCAGCCGCACCCACCCCATCTGGTGGCCTCCATGACCTGCCATGCATGCACTCATCCTCTCCTCATCTCGGAAGAGTCATTCAGACAAACCCTGGGCCAGGTTGTTTTAACTTGAGGCCTGGGGATTGCACCCCGGATCCGTATGCCCCCTGAGATTATGTGCGAAGAGAAGAGGAGGTATAAGTGGTCGTCAAATCTCAGGGTACAAACCACTAGTCCAGGAGTCCTGAAGGAGACCCTACACCCCCCAACACACACTCCCTGCTTTGATTGAAAGACTGAATTTACCCAGTTGAGTTTAACCCCTAATGCCTTTTCGGGAATGGTCACAACCCAGCTATTTGGGATCACCACAGAAGATCATGAAAACAGGCCCCTCGACCTTCCTCGTCACTCAGACTCAGAATTTTGGAGGAAGGGGTTATGGGGAGGCAGAAATCTGTATTTTTTTTCCCAAGATGTGGGGTAATTCTGATTAGCTGGACAGAGGTCTGAGAACCCTGCTCTGTATCCCTGCACACCACTGTGGGTTTCTGGCTTTGTTAGGTAGACGGTCTCTGGGTAGTTAGGCTCTAATGAAGAGGCTGAAGTCTTTAGCTCACAGGGGCCTTTACGTTTGCCGGTTGAAGGAGTCCCTGCCAAAGGTGATGAGAGAGGAAGGATCCCTGCCCACTTCCACCCCTGGGCAATCCAGGTTGTAAACGTCTCCGTACGGCTGGTTCCAGCTATTTTTGGGGGCTCTGAAACCACCCATTTCAGTACGCTGAAGACATGAAATGACCCCTTTTTAGATTTGTTTTCTTCCAGGTGGCTCACCCAGTTAACCAAGGAATTTTAGTTTTAAAGGGAAATACGAAATTGAAATGAGTGCTTCACTTGCTGAAATGCGAGTCAGTGTAGGTGAAATGGAATTAAAATTGGCATTGTTTGAGTGACCTGGAGGCACATTGTAATTCTAGACTTCCCCCAAATCATAAAAGTTTTAAATTTGATTTAAATTTTTACGATTGGCGTAGATGTGGGTTGGTATATTGGTTTCATCCCTGGATCCTAACCTTTGGGTCTCAGCAGTCCGTCTGCAGCCCAGGTTCCACTCACGAGTCAGGGCAGCGGGCTCTGAATTGGGGCTGATCAATTTGCTGGTCAGTCTCTCTCATTGTAAGTGTGCTTCCAGATGCTGTTGAGTCAACATGGGCTCCGCCACATACAATGTGATCGATGTGGGCACCTTATCACATTGTAACATGCTAGTTTGCTTACCTGAAAGGCATTTTATGTTGAAGTCTTAGCAACATGAATGAATGAATCAGTGAGTCGGTCGGCGTTTACCACCCAGAGGGTTCGGCTGCCTTGGAGCAGCCGAGCGCCCGCGTGGGACTTCACGGGAAAGAGGCAGGCAGGCCTTCGACCTCTTCTCTGTTCAGTTGAGCCACCTTACGGCCGGCTGCCGATGCAGTTGCTGTAAGCGCTGAGTTGTTCATGTTTGAACTTTGTGCTGCTCCTTAATCATCCGTGTCGCCCTCCATTTCTGTGCAGATTGCAGCCCCCCTCCTGACGAGTCCGGCCCAGGTACGTGGTTTCCATACACGGCTTCTGCAGATGTCTTTTGTAACCCTCAGGTAGTGGTTTGTAGCTGAATTATCCAGGATTGCCTGTGCTTCCAGAGTTAGGAAAGTATTTTAGGAGTTTCTTCATTTGAGGCGGCTAGCGACTTGTCTTAGGTCTGGTGAGGAACCGGTTGGGTTGGGGACGGTGGCCTGAAGCAGGCTACCACATGTACTTTTCTCGCTGGCCCATCAAAACCTTGTCAGATTCGTGTCCGTGGGTGCGTTGGACTTCCTGACTCAGAGCAGTGCACATTTGTAACCGATACTTCCTGCGATCCCACCTGAACTTGTGAGCGTTCCACGGAGGGGGTGCAGCCACCCAAAAGTTGCAGCATTCACAGTCCCACGACATCCTCTCTCCTGAGTCTGGATGCAGCTAGAGTTCTTCGGCATGGCTAGCAGGCTCAGCTGGAGATAGTGCTAAAAATGGAATCTTTTTGCTGCCTTTGCATGTAGGAGTCAGTGGTTATGGCTCTAGTTCAGGGGTCGGCCGACTGCAGCTCCGAGCTGAATCCTGTCCACCGCCTTCTCTTGTAAATAATGTTTTATTGGAAATCACATCCGCTCATTCACGTGTTGTCTCTGGCTGCTTTTGTGGGGCAGTACCAGAGTCAAGTAGTTGTGACAAGGACCCCATCATCCTCAAAGCCTAAAATACTTACTGTCTAGCCTTTTACCAAAAAAGGGTGCCGACCCCTGCTCTAGTTCATGTTGAGTTTCCTGGTCGTGGCTTGTGGGTTCCCCAGAGTGAGCATGAGACCCCCAAATAATATGCTTTTGCTTACCCCCCCCCAAAACCAGCCACCCAATCAGCTTGATGATTGCGTATTTCTGACTGGATATTAATGTGAGGTAGCAGGACACCTGTTTTAGATCCAGAGCACAGTAAACTAGTGATTTGGGGGTTTACCAAACTCTCCCTGTCAGTTTTAGCAAACCCTCAGCTCATATAGCACCATGAATTTTATATCAGCTGTGTCGTTTCTAGACGCACTGGTGGCTTGTCCACAGTTAATATCAATGGGCTAAAATAGTCCTCTGCCAAGAGTTCCTTTGGCTTTTCCTAGAGAGCTATATTTTATCTCAGTCAACACACACACACACACACACACACACACATTTTTTTCTCTCACTCTTTCTGTCTTTCTCCCTCCCTCTCTCCCTCCATTCCCTGTTAATGAGGGGGAAAATATGCAAAAGCAGAGTATGGATTTGAAAAAGCCCTTCAAAGTTACCCAAGGTAGTGTGCGTGATCCATGGATTGGCCACCAGTCAGGGAGCCCTGACAGATTAGCACCTAGACAAGGAGCTTGCCCCCAAAGTGAATCAGCTACATCACTAAGGACCCTGTTCAGTTGAGCTGTAAAGACTTTCTTGACAAAGGGAGCAGAGAGAGTATGACCCTGTTATCAAATCTAACTTCCCGATATCTTTACTTAGCTAGGTCCTGGCAGAAATCTCATTTCTGTCCCTGAAATTCATTTTGTCTGGAAGTTTCTAATTGTAGTTTTTCTTCGTATTTTTTCCCACCCCCCAATCCTAACTTGGCAGAAGCAGGCTGACACAATAGAAATAACATAGAGTTTAGAGTTAATCAGACCCATACAAATGTTCATTCTTTTTGTGTGTCTGGGAAGACACTTAACCTTCCTGAGCCTGTTTCCTTACCTGTATTAATAATCCTCCCTCTATGGATTAAATGAGAAAACAGTTGGAAGGTAAAGCACTGACAGGTTTTGCATATATGGTGGTTGGCACTCTTCTTGAACTCTGGAACCATCCAGACATGTCTAAGCCCTTCTCCGGGCAGGTGGCAGACACATATCCCACCTAGACCCACATCTTTTCTCCAGGACAAGCTCCTAGTGCTTTTTAGCCATTCTTCCTTTACCCCCAGTGTTTTTCAGGGTTGGTTTTTTCCCCCCTAATGGAACAAAACCAAGTCACACTTAAATGGATTTTTTTGAAAGAGAAGTAGGTAAAGTCAAAAAGTATTGCACGGAGAAGATTTGCTTAGTCAGCAAAGACGACTATGTGCTTTCTGATCATTTTCAGATTAAAATGCATATTAATTACGTATGTACAGATGTACATGCATGTTAAGTGGACAAGCAAAGTGAAACTGGCAACACTTGCTCTATGAGCATTTACTTCTTAGTTCATGAAACCCCAGTTACTTGGCTATTAAAACTAAGCTACCGTTGGTCTTTTTTAAATAGTTGCTGCTGAGTAAAATTTACATGCGTGAACAGAGTTCTTCAGAGAAACAAAAACATGGCCTCTGAGATTTTTTAGAGGAAGAAAGAGACTTGGTCTTTTCTAGCAGAGCTCTTCCATTTTACCAGAAAGGACCCATGTGGCCGAGTAGTCTAGAGACTTGTCCATGGCCACCATTGCCTAGCAGCAACCGGGGCCCGAGACTCACACTGTCCACTCCTCAGTCCAGTGTCCTCTGTCACTGTGACTTCTTTGCTAAGACCTTTTCTACTGTAGACTTTCTAAATTTAAGCCTGCTTTTTTTTTTCTTTTTGCATCACGTATATCTTTGTCCACATACAGTGTGCCTGCGTACACAGTGAGATCATTTCCAGATTTTGAATGGCTACATATACTTGAAAATCTGCATTAACCAAACACTGAGTATAGGGAAGTCCTTTTGCAAGTTTTAGGCCTTCCTCTGAATCTGCTTCTCAACAAAGTGCTACTCATACGGTTGGAGAGGAGTGGAGCCAGTCTTCCTTCTCTCTGGCTTTTAGATTCTGTTTATCTAAGATAGACCTACCCTCTGGCGGCCATACCGCCTGCGTGGCCCGTGGCCTCTCCCCAGTGCGGTGATGTCTGTGGGCGTTCTGTGACTCGCACCTCATCCTAAGGGGCGTGTGCTGTCCAGGCTCCACTCCCCACCTGTGCCACATTTGCTGCACCTGCTGGGCTCACCCAGTGGTGATGGTTGAACGCCTATTTCTGGGCTTGGTGACCTGTTATAAATAGAGCTGATGAGGGCATGTCTTTTCTCTTTTAAATACCTTCTAAATAGGAAGACGAAAAAGAGCCAAAGCCCAAAATACCTTTAACTCTGTTTTTCCACTCGGGGGTTCTATTTTTAAGAAATTGTTTTGGTACAGGGTCACAATTTCCTAGTATCTCTAAAAGAAAACTAAACCAGAAATAGAGACCAGGCGGGAAGGTGGGGGCTGGGGGAGAAAGTGAGGGCAGAAGCAGGGAATAGTCTGAGAGCTGAAAACTGGGGACACCAGGTGGAACAGCCTTTCCTCCAGACTGGGAAGTGAGACTAACACAGCCGAACATAGCTGCACAAGGATGGAGGTGTCCTTTTCTCTAAAAGGACGGGGGCCTCTGCCTTCATGGCCGGGGCATGATGACGGGTCACTTCTCTGGGGGCCCTTCTCTCCCTGGGGGGGGGG
>NW_024426774.1:75242239-75255109 GCF_017311325.1 Ursus maritimus
GGTGACTTGCAGATGACTCGCAGAAGCTTTTTTGTCATTTTCTTCAAAAGGAACAATCTTGAACATTTACGGGTACAGTCCCAGTAGGTGAGGGAGACCAGGCCTTCCTCAGCCGTCCCCAGTAGCTCTGCTGCTTACTTAGTGGAAAAGCTTCAGGCTAGAGGGTTGGGGACCCGGGGTGGTTCCAGGGAGAACTTGGTGCCCGTCCTGGGCCAGAGCTTGGGCCAAGCAGAGTTATGAGATGCAGAAGGGGAGGGGAGGGGGGAGAGGGGCAGAGGGGCGGTAGGGGCACATAACTTGCTAAACTTCTAGAACCTGACTCTTGAAATCTTCCTCCTCAAACGACTCCTTCCTCGTGCCCAGGTGAATGGAGCGAGGCGCTTTACCCCCTGCTGACCACCCTCACAGACTGTGTGGCCATGATGAGTGACAAGGCCAAGAAGGCGATGGTCTTCCTGCTCATGCAGGACAGCGCCCCCACCATAGCCACGTACCTGAGCCTGCAGTACCGCCGCGACGTGGTCTTCTGCCAAACCGTAAGCCCCGGGAGTGGCGTGCGGGAGCCCACGGGCACCTCTGCCCCCAGAAAACACAGCCTTAGAAAACCTTTCTCTCTCCTCACGCTGAAAAAACCAAGGATGGCAACACTTGCTCCTGCCTGTGGCTCTTAAGTGCCTTTAATAGAAAGGTCTAGATTTCAACCCTGAGGGAGGAATCCTACTCGAGAAGTGTGTATTTAGGAGAGGGTCTGAGTCCGCACTTGCTTCTCCCTGAGGAAGTGGCGGGCGCCGGTGGGTTGTGCACTCGCCCTGCTCCTGCCCGAGGTGTGCCGGGTTCCAGACAGCCCAGGCCTCTTGACGACGTTTCTTCCAAAACGGAGTTTAGTGAGGGAGACACAGATGCTGCTGTCAGTGCAGTCTGTTTACTTGTTTATAAAACAGCAGGTGCCTTGGTTCTGCTGCTCGTGCACAACTGTTACAATGATGTTGGCGAAGGGAAGAACTCAAGCGAACGTCACGAGTTTAGCAGATGCCAGTTACCACGTTAGCAAAGTGAGCAGTGACCGAGGGTCAGGCTGGTGCTCTGACATTCGTCCAGCCCAGCCCCACAGAAAATCTCCCCCTGGGGTAACTTGCAGAGTGACCGTGTTCTCGCTCCCTTCTGTCCTTTGTCGTGATCACTTCAGTTTCCAGCCAGAGCTGGTCTGAATCTGTGAGTATATAGGCCCTTTTGACTGTAGGAAATTAATTCTGGGCTTCCAGAAGGTTCTAGCCCAGGAGTAAGCCCAGGCAGTTTGGGTTGAAAGCTGAGCCAAAACCAAACCAGCCTTTGGCAGCAATAGGAGTGGCAAGCCTAGAGTACTGCACGGCCTCTCCGTGGCCTGTGCCCTGCATGGCCTCAGAGCCGAGCGCCCCCCACACCCCAGAGGGAGGAAGGGAAGAGGTGCTACTGCAGCCCAACCAGAGCAGTGGAAGCAGAGAAGCTCAGGGCTGGGGGCACGGCGCGGGCTGGGAGCCACTTAGTGAGGAGGTGTCTGCCCCCCACAACCGTTTCACCTCGTGTCTCCGCCCCCCCCCAGCTAACTGCTCTCATCTGTGGCTTCATCATCAAGCTGAGGAACTGCCTGCATGACGACGGCTTCCTGCGGCAGCTCTACACCATCGGGCTGCTGGCCCAGTTCGAGAGCCTGCTGAGCACCTACGGTGAGGCTCCAGGGGTGCCCACACCCCCTGCGCCTCCGGGATCCTGGGGTTCATGAGCAGTGCGGACATGCGTGACACCCGTTCTTTCTTCCTAAGTGTTTTTCTGATTACACACATAGTACATGCTGATAAAAATAAGTCCAGGCATCCTCAAAATATGTAAGGACCAAAGAAAAGTCCTGTATAGTTACACACACACCCCTTCGTTTTGTTGATGGTGGTTGTTACAATCAAAGATCTTTCTAGTTGAGCATGGATGATAATTGTTGAAGCAATAATGTCCTGTGGGACATGTGGGCTGTTTCTGAATTACTCCTCTGAAAACAGTGCTGCCATACGTCTCTGCACACAAGTGTTTGTGCGCTTGTGGGCCCATTTCTGCAGCCACGATCTTATTAGAAGGAATGTTTCTGGGTCAAAGGGTAGGAATATTAAAAAATTTCATAGATATTTCCAAACTGCCCTCAAAAAAGACTCTCTTCTTCCTACTTTCATTTTCTGTTTATTTCTTCTGAGATGGTAAAAACAGGTAATTTTTTTAGAAGTATTTGTCCATCTTTGGAGTTATGAGACATCAAATAAATACCAAGCCCCGCGGTGGAGAAGGATCCGGCCACAGCGTGCTGTCTGGCTGTCTCTCTCCATTTCTAAAGCACCAGATCTACCTCCTGAGCTTCTGTGCACGCGGGTTCCCTCCCCACGCTGTCCGTCACCAGGAGAGGGCTGGGAGCCATGGCGCACGTCTCCACCAGCGGCACTGATGAGTGTGGCTGTGGGGGTTTCCGTGGCAGCGTTTCCCACGGAGAAGTGAATCGTAGCCACGCCTGATCCCGTCACCTCCCGTCTGGGCTGAGCTCTGTGGCCATGCTGAGCCCATGGGAAAAGTGGCAGGTCCCCTGTACCTGACAGCCTTCCGTCCCTCTTGTGCACCCAGGTGAGGAGCTGGCCATGCTGGAGGACATGAGCCTTGGAATCATGGACCTGAGGAACGTGACCTTCAAAGTCACTCAGGCCACGTCTAGTGCATCGACTGACATGCTGCCTGTCATCACGGGAAATCGGTAGAAAGATTTTTTTAATCCTCAGAACTAGCCCTGTGTTTTAATTTATGTTCATTACACGTGGCATACTTGTCATTTTCTTATCATGTCTCTTTCAGTTGAAGACATTGACCATAGTCTTCTACATTAAGTTCACAGACCTTTCAAGGTTCACGACCAGTACTCTGGAAACGGCTGAGCCAGACGGCTGGTCCATACTGTCGTGTAGAGGCCAGCTTGGTTTTCCTCTTTGCACCCGTCTCCTCTCCCGCCTCTCCCCTGTCACAGCCCTCACCCGCCCTCTGCCTCTCTTTACTGTTTTGCAGTGATGGGTTTAACGTGCGGATCCCTCTGCCGGGCCCCCTGTTCGACGCGCTGCCCCGGGAGATCCAGAGCGGCATGCTGCTGCGGGTGCAGCCCGTCCTCTTCAACGTGGGCATCAACGAGCAGCAGACGCTGGCCGAGAGGTGCGGGCTCTCGTGGGCCCGGGGTCGGGGGAGTGGTCGCTGAGGTGATGTGGAAAATGTCCTTAGTCCTCTTCAGGCTCTGAGTGCTGCAGGAACTATGTCATCGGCCCCTCCTCCTTTGGGCAGAGTTCTTGAAGTGCGGCCATACACCCAACCCTGTGTTTGGTGCTGGGGACACAAAGATGACCCAGGTGTGGTCTGTATCCTCAAGAGACTTGGGCTAGGAGGAGAGATGGAGGCACAAGGATGAAGATGAATGCAGGGAGTAGTAGGCGTCCTAGCGGGAGACCCAGGGAGAGGGTCTGGGAGGGCTTCCCGGGGGGGATGATGGCTAAATTGAGTTTTGAAGAGTAAGTAGGAGTTAGATGAGGAGGTGGAGGAAAGACCTGGCATCTGAGGCCAATAAGCCTGGGCAAAGGCAGGTGGGGAGAAACCGTGTGGGGGCTGGCGGCCAAGGCCCTAGGCTGGGATGGGCAGTGGTGAGGTTAGAGAGGCCCGTATGCCAGGCGAGAGCCTTGCCTTGATTTTCCAAAGGCCTGTGTCTTGTAAACTCCCTCCACATTCTGCCAGGCAACAGGGAGGAGTCACGTGTGCCCATGCGTGTGCGTGTGTTGGAGAGGCGGAAGGTTTGGGCACATGTAATGACCTTCTGCTAGTACGTGAAAACCTTTCCTGTTTTATCATTGTATTCATGTGACACATTTTAGAATAAAAAGGTGTTTAAAAGTGCTTGCTGTGAAGGGAATTTGGTCTCTAGGATGATGTGCTATCTTCCTTTTGGGCCTTTGGGACCCAGTGGTCAATATCCATTGACCCCTAAGTATAGGGTCACCCTCACTTAGCAAATGTGGTGTGGCTGGTGAGAGACACTGAAGAAGTTTGAGTAGAGCAGGACACAATCACATCTACATATTAAGTGGATCACTTGCAGGTCATGTGCCAGACAGATGTGAGGGGGACAAGTGTGATGAGGAGGTTGTTGGAAAGGGTACAGGCCAGAGGCGGTGAGCTGGATCAGGCAGGGGGTAGTACAGATGTAGGGACAGACTGAAGGACTGTTTCAGTGGTGAAATGAAAGGTTTGGTCTTCAGCTGGGCAGCGTGTGAGAGAGATGGTGAAGAGAATAACGGACCACGCTTCCGGGTCGGTAGTGAGTGTGTGTTGCCACCCACTGAGCCCAAGAACCAGAAGGGTCATGCTCAGGGGCCGAGGGAGCCTGGCTTAGGCTGGGGCCACCAGCCCAGGAAGCAGAGACCTCTAAGTTGTGAGCAGAACTGGAGGAGCCTACTTCATGGAGAGTGGGCGGCATCAGGAGGCCGGCAGGGAGTTGTCCCAGCGAGGACAGTAATGCTCCCTGCGTCGGGCAGCTGCTGTTCCTGGTGACTACAAGAGCAGTTTCTGAAAAGGTTGAGGCAAGGCCACATCGCAGCAAGCAGAGGGGCAGGTGGAGGAAGGGTGAGACAGTGGGGGTGGAGAAGACTTGGCAAGTGCCAGGTCTTTGCTCATTCATCTGCTTTTGGGACACTGACCCCTCAGCTCATAAACAAGCCCAGCTCACTGTGTCCTGGGGTAGTCCCCGAGGGAGCATGTGCCTAGAGGAAAAGCCATTGTGGGCATCGGGGTGGGTGGGCTGTGATGCACCCGCAGGAGGGAGTCCTGCCTGTTGAAGGATGACCTGGGACCATGAAGAGGCTGATGTCCTTGGAGGTCACTCAGCAGGGCAGTGGCAGAGCTGGACTGGGCACCCAGGCCTAATGACCACCCTGCATGACCGCCTCTGGCATGTCCTGGCTACCTGCGAGGTGTGCGGAGGATGAGCCTGCATGGAGAGAGGAGCGCTAGGGCCTCCCATACAGCCCGGGGGAGCAGCTAGTCAGGTGTGGTTATCCAGCAGGCAGAGTGACTTCCGCTTCGAGTGCAGGACTGGGTCCTCACTCCCCAGCCGGAGCCCCATTGCTGTCCCCTCTCGTAAGCACCTCCAGGAAGGGAGGACACAGGGCCGCCCAGCAAGCATTCGGGAGAGGGGTTTCTATGCATGATGCCGCACGAGGGCCTGGGACAGATAGAGTTCCGCTCACCTTTGAGGCACATCTGTACCAAGTGTGCATGGTTCCTGCTAATGAAATGTAAACCAGTCACCAACAGTAGAGACGGCCCGGTGCTTGGGAGGAGGAAAGCGGCTTAGGGTTCAGCTGTGCGCCAACCCTGAAGAGAATCGACATTGTTAGCTTCAGTGCAGTTATGCTCATGCTAGAAGGAAGTGTCTGACTCATGGTGTCCCGTCTGACCTCCGTAGGTTTGGAGATACGTCTTTACAAGAAGTTATTAATGTGGAAAGTTTGGTGCGGTTAAATTCCTACTTTGAGCAGTTTAAGGAAGTTTTGCCTGAGGATTGTAAGTATTTCTTCACTCACGGTCGGTTTCGTTTTCACCTGTCTTCTGTCTTGTGTCACTTTGGGTGCTGGAGCCTTTCCTGCGGCTCAGGCTGTCTGCTCACCCACCGTCCAGACGCTGCCTCCGCACGCACAATTCCCCCTTTGCTTCCTTGTTCCCCAGCAGCCTGGCCACCTACTCGGACTCCGCCTGGCTTGAGTCCCCACCCAGAGAAGCTTCCGTCAGGCTGTGGCCCTTGCTGAGTCTTCTCTGGCTGGTTGTCTTGTCACCTGGATACTGCGGGGCTTTCTCACAAGCTGTCCGGGCCACTGGTGTTCACTGATGCCAGCGGCCGGTGTTGTGCCCCTGCTGGTAGGACAGGTGGGGTCACAGAGGCAGGTCCCCCAGTCAGCCCCACGCTGGGGTGAGCTCCCCATGCACCTCCTTCTGTGGTACATAGAGTAGGATGCTGGGCAGACACTTAGTGCTGGGTGTGGGGGTTCGGGGGGCCCTGTGTGGGTGTCCCCAGAGGCAGGGGAGAGTGACAGCAGCCATCACTCTGCTAACAGCCCTCCCTGTGCCCCTGGACTCAAGCAGGGGCCCCGGGCTCACCGCACTCACCGCACTATCTGTACAGGGGAATTCTCTCCTGATTTCATACTTGCTGAGCACCTGCCCTGTGTAAAGCACCATGGGACCCAGTGAGAATGAGACTAGATCCCGCCTGGTTAGGGATGGGCTCTGCTTCTCTGTGCTGGCACTGCCCCGGCTATGAGGGGGCGCCCCAGGTGAAGGAGGCAGACTCAGTCCCTGAGTAACACCAGTGTCCTTAAGGGAGATTCTGGAGGAGGGAGATGGGAAAAGCCTTCATTCGCATTCCCGGGTCACTGATGTGCCTGGCGCTTGCCGTGCTCTGCGCACATTTCCGCACTGACTCCCCACGACAACGCCACCACCCAGGTGTCAGTATTGGTTGTGCGGAAGGGTTGGCCTGGCTCTGAGGCTCGGCACTTAGTCGGCGAAGATGCCCTCTTAGGAGACGCTGTGTTGCAGGGGACCTTGGGCCAGGCTGGGGAGTTGATGTCAGTTTCTAGCAAGGAAGCGGAGTGGGCAAAGGCTTCAGGGATTCGTCTGGAATCAGCAGGAGTGTGCTGAATGGCTTGGAAGAGGGGTGCAGGCTGCTGTGCACAACGTTTTCTTCTCCCTCCAGCTCTGACCTGGGGGTGTGGGTAGCTGGAGAGGAGAGGCACAAGGGGGAGTCGCTCTGGGAGCACGCTCCTTCGCAGCTGCGTGAGACAGTGCTGGGGAAGAGAGAGCTGTGGGCACGTGGTGGAGAGACACAGGGCCTGCGCTGACCATGGCCACACGAGCTGGCGCCCACTGATGGGCAGAGGAGCGGGGTTGGGGGGGTGAGGAGAGCAGCCCAGGCACCAACAGCCTTTGTGATATGGGACACAGGCCACAGGTGAGGCCAGATGGGGCATACCTGTTGCCACCTTGGTCGGCAGCACAGGTGACATGGGGCTGTCTCATGGCTCGGGTCACTGTGTGCAAGAGGAAGGGACTGAGCATAGAGCCTCTGGGGAAAGACCCACGTGGAGATGGCTTGAGAAGATTCAGTAGACAGGTGGGAGAGAGTCCTTGCAGGCAGGAGAGCAGGAGTGTTACCTGGGTGCCGAGGGGGCAGTGAGGGGAGGAGTCCCTGGTGACTTCTGAGGCACAGTCAGTGTGGCCAGGGCTGCAACCAGGGCAAGTGACAAAATGACACTGCCTCAGTAGGCCACTCTGCCCCAGAAATCAGAGATGTGAGGTGGGTGATGGGGGAAGGAGCTAGAGAAACACTGGCTGCAAGATGCAGGAGCAGCTGGGGCTACACTCGGGGGCTGCTGTGGACAGGGGGAAATACAGGTGTTCATGGCAGGTGGCCTCGGTCTCCCCGGGGAACCGCAGAGATGCCGGCGCTGACCACACACTGGAATTCACTGGGGAGCCCAGACAGTCCTGATTCCCGGGCCCCACCCCAGAGTGGTGGGCATCAGGAATTCCAGAAACTCCCAGGTGCCAGGTTGACAGCCATTAGTGAAAGGATCTCCTGGTGCTGCAGGTCACCAGTGCCTGGGCTCTTGGGAACCCCCCGGTATTGAGGTGTCCTTACGTGCTTCGGTGACCATAGTTGAAAGTGATGGATTTGTCAGATCCTTGCCAGGCTGTTTACATACTTGACCTGAATTAGCTAACGTGATCCTCACAGCAGCCTTGGGGGATGGGCCTGATTCCACACTATTTGACATTTGAGGACACTGAGACAGGAGGGTGAGTCTCCCAGGAAGGGAGCCCAGGCTGGCTGCCACCAGCGCCCACCTTCCAAGTGCTGCAAGGGTCAGAGAGAGTAGAGCACTGAAGCTTGGACTGGAGGGACAGGGTCTTTTGCAGGGCCAGGCCCCTGGCCAGGGCACCATGAAGGGGAGGAGGGAGGAGGGATGGAGGCCATGTGGAGGGCAGTGAGTGGGCACAGTGAGCCATGTGGTCAGGAAGTGGGAATTCCGTGCTCGGTGTCTTGGAGGGCAGCCTGTTTCCAGTGATGTGAGACCCCAGGAGATGTAGCCTGGTGATGAAGGCCAAAGAAGGGTGCGGTCTACAAGACAAAAGCAGGCCAGGCGTGGCCCTCTCCAGGGTGGACCAGTAGGACAGGACCACAACCCAGAAAGGTGGGGAGCAGCAGCCCATTGTGCCTTCAGCCCCAGGAGAATCGGGGCTCTGTGAGGCCGAGGAGATGGAGCGCAGCCAGTGAATACCCTCTCAGTCTGCTCGGTTCATCAGTGGGCAGGTGTGCACTGACCGGGCCGCAGGAGAGGCCAAGGAGAAGCTGCAGCCAATCTGGGGAAGTAACGTGCTGTGTCTCCTCCAGGAGACAAGCTTGCCTCCTCTGGGCTCCCACAGCCTCCATCACTGACTGAGCCCCTTATGAGCAGGAGCCCCCTTTCCACGTCCGTTTCTGCCCCAGTCCCCTGATCGGCATGGTGCCGGGCACATACCAGGTACATGCAATCATTAGCCTAAGATCCTGGGTACACGAGGGTGAGCTTGTGTGGTGGAAACTCTGTGTGCAGCTGGATCCCAGAATTCCATGTGTTTGGTTTTAATGTGGGGATTCAGGCACCATGGCTATTTTTCTTGGACTTGACCTGGAGGCTCTTCTCTTTTTCTCTGATGATCCTGGGATTTAAAAATCCCAGGTTTCTTAGGTGAGGGGATCGGACTGATCTTCCAGTTCAAGGGGTTCTGAAAGGGCTGGAGACTGTCATGGTGGCAGAGGGAGGCTGTGAGGGAGAGTAGGTCACTCTGGGTCCATGGGAGGAGGCCCTACTGCCCACATCCCCAGGGGTAGCCAAGCCCACTCAGTGGCCAAGACCCATTGCCCTAAGCATCCTCCTCCCTGCGGAGGCTCTGAAGACCAGAGCCTCCTCCCGCCCTCAGTGACCCCATGTCTGTGCTCCAGCCCCTCAGAAGAGCTGAAGGAAGATGAGTGTTTGCCCTTGGCAGGTGGGACCGAAGTGGCCGTGAAAGTGATTTAAGTGCTCCCACGTCAGTAGCCAGGGCCAGTCCCTGAGCACACCCCTTCTTGCATAAGTCACCCCAAGCTTCCAGCTTGGCCAGGAGCCCATGCTGTTGTCGCCTCCGTGGGCCACAGGCCTGGGTGCCCTGCCAGCTCTCACAGATTGCCCCTGTCTTGCAGGCCTACCTCGATCTCGGAGCCAGACGTGCCTGCCGGAGCTGCTGCGTTTTCTGGGCCAGAACGTACATGCCAGGAAGAATAAGAACGTCGACATCCTCTGGCAAGCCGCCGAGGTAGTACCCTCGTTATACTGAGGAAAAGAACGTCATTGTTGCACTTGCTGCCAGTAATAATTATGATAATAAATCAGAGTCTCAGCCAGGAGTAGAGAGAGCGAATTTCTGCATATAGACACAAAAGACAGTCACCGAATGTGTCCAGAACTCTGGAGGATACTGAAAGGTGCCTATGAGTCCATTACTTTAGGGCTGCCTGAATCCCGGTAAGCTGGACACAAGACTCTATCCCCTGGGGCATTTAATAAGCAGGCTGATGACAGTTGTCACCCGCAGAAGCCTGGGCAATCGATACCAGCTACAGCGTACTGCCTGCTGCATCTTTTAATGCCTTCGGAGGTAGACCACGGTGACCTTTGCAGTCTCTTTACACAGGATTGTTTGTACCTTGCAGTTCAGAGCTCCTCTTTTCCCAAGTGCTTCCAGTATTTTCTCATAAATGTTCCTGTGGAGTTCATAGCTAGCCGTTCGCTCACCCCTGCTGAGGGTGGCCTTAACTGGTCTCCACGACAGCACTGTGACCTGTCCGGTGTTGCGGCTTGCACACGTAGACTCAGGAACGAGTGATCCCCAGATGGCATTCCGGCTCCCGGCCCGTCCGCCCTCTGCACCTGGGGAAGGAGAACACACCACACTGCCCACTCACACCTGGTTATCCCCGGTTCACAGAGCACAAGTAGCCATTAGGAGGGCTGTCTCTCCCCTCCACCCTCATGGCTTTCCTGAGCTGCTCATTCTAGAGCTTTCCTGTTCTCATCAGGCAAGTGTTCTCTCCACCCCGGGTCTCTTGCACGGCAGCAGACAGTCAGCTGGTCATGGTGCTTGCCTGCTGTTTGGGAGACCCTGTGTTTGAAAGCCTGTCTTCATGGAGCGCTGTCTTTGAACGCCCCTCACTTTGTGCCTTTCTTAGTGGCTGTGGCCACTGACGCCTTACTGTTGCATGCAGCTGTGAAGAGTGGACGTTCCCCTGTATATTCATGTGTTCATTGGGCCCTTCACGCGCCCCAGCTGGTAACTCGGTGCTCATGAAAGCTGTGGGATGGGTCTGTGGAGCTCCCCTTTCTGGGCCAGGCTGAGTGACAGGAAGCTTGAGGGGATTCATGGGCCTCATTTTTCAAATCTCGTCCTGGTTCTGAGACCTCATCTGCCCTTGCTCCTCCAGGCCAGGCCCAGCAAAGAGGGTGTAGAGTGAGCTCGTGCTTGCTGGGGTGCCTCTGCAGGCAGAGGAGCTCTGTACTTTCTTAGTATGTTTTAGGGGGGTGCTGAAACCCCTTGTCACACAGGTATCTTTGCAAGACTTCAAACACAGAGCAAGCTTTTCCTCGTGGGGCACGGAGGCCAGAGGGTGACACAGCCAGATCCCTCTACAGTGGCACAGGGCAGCACCCATCCATTCACTCTGCTTGGAACAAGCATGCAGACAGCTTTACAGATGAGAGTGGATGCCGAGACCAGTGCACACCTTGTTTGGGAACGCGGTTCTGTTTTCCTCTTGCTAGACAATAGAAAAATCACCAGCTATGGCTGTGATCCACCATCCCCTGTAACCAGGTTAGAAAAGCAGCCCATCCAGTCCCATATATTTTGTTCCCAGCAGAGTTTCAAGGTATAGATTTTCAGGTGGAAAAGTCTCAGAGGCCCTGGATGTATCACTTCTTAGATTCTCCACCTGGGGGGGGGGGGGTCCCCTGCGAAGACACGTATTTATGCAATGCCAAGTCACTCCTCTCTCAAGGCCTCCCATCCCCAGTTTGACCAGAGCTGCCCTCCTTTTCTGGATCTTATTTCTTTTCATTTCTGTATATAAACAAGGGGTCCCTGGCTAAACAGGATATCATTGGTCAGGTCGAGGCCCTCATTTTGTGGATGGGGAGACCAGCCAGAGCCCCAGAGCTGGCTGATGGCCCCCTAGAGGCCGGAGCCTGGCACTGCAGATGGCTCTCCTGTGCAGGAATGCACTTCTGGTCACCCCCGCCTGCCTTCTGGAGTCTCTCCTAGTTCCGGATACACCATCTATGAATGTGAACGTCCTTTGAACCTATTTGTGGTTCTAGCTTGTGCCACGGGTCCTGAACTGGGTCATGAACTCTGCAGCCTGGAGAATTCAGGGAGTAGGTGCACGTTCAGCCTCCCCTCATCATGTGGATTATATCACTCTTCACCCAGCTTAGGGGATGCTTAGCGTTTTTCTTTTTTTTCTTTCCTTTTAAAATTTTTTTGTCTGTTCTCAAGAGAAGACTATCTTCCTCCTGATGGTCTTGGCTGAACTTGTTTGGGACTTTTCTCTTTTGTCTTTCTCTAGACAGCGTGCTTAGGACTGCACTGTGCTCTCTACCTGGTGGCATTCCTGGCAGTGGCTTCGCGTTCTTGGCTTTGCTGGCCTGAGACGCAGGCGTGGTGCCGCCTCCAGGGCAGTCTGCGGTGGCCCCGGTGCTCCTCTGGAGTGCGGCACGTTATTAGAGCTCACCATCATCTAGTTTTGATTTTTTTCGCTACATACAGTATTGTCCTACCTGGTACAGGTCCATAGGCCCTTATCTGAAGCTCCTGTGGGCAGATGTTTCGGAATTCACAGATTTCCATCTTTTAGAAAGGTGATTTGATATACAGTTGGTGCACATATGTGTACTACATGCATATCACCTACTTGATGTGGTGCACATGTAGGATTGATCATACCCAGGGGAGTCTGGGGCAGCGCTCTGGAACCAAACTCATTAATATTGCTTTATTAAAAAATATAAATAGTTATACAAAATGGGATAAATGAAGATTATAAGTAATTCCGCATCAGCTCAGATCTGGCTATACTGCCAAATGAAGTTGCCATAAACTTAAAAAATCTTTTGTTTTAGGGCTTTCTGCTCTTGGGGACTGTGTACCTAGACTTATATCTAGTGGTACAAAGAAAATGCCCCCACATGTCCTTCCTGTGGGGGAGAAGGTGCCCTGGGGTGGCCTTTTCGCAGCCCAGAGGCTGCCCCACTGTAAGCTCCCCACTTGTGAAGGGGAGAGTGCACTGACCCCTGACCCCTGCTCAGCCCTGAGTGAGCTGGAGGATGGTGGAGGTGGCCAAGGGGAAGCTCTTCTGAGCTATTTCCATCTGTGCAGGTGAGGAGGAGAGTAGAGACAGTGGGTCTGTGCTATGCCTTCCAGAAAGGTCTGGAGATTTGCCCGGGGGCAGGGCATCCTGAGAGCTGCTCTGACCTCCTGAGCTGGTCTTTGCTGCCCTCCTTCGCCCAGGGCTCGCAGCACAGGTCTGAATGTGACGAGATGGCCTGGGCACAGTTTGGAAGAGGGCAGTGGTTAAGGTGAGCACACAGACAGTGATGCCCCAGAAAAGAAGGGGGAGCCTAGGCCTGGAAGGAACGGCCTGGGGGGGGGTGGAGTCACACGAGGGATGGGGACAGTCACACAGGGACAAAGGCGGTCCCA
>NW_024426774.1:75255119-75277178 GCF_017311325.1 Ursus maritimus
GGGGGGGGGGGGTCCCCTGCGAAGACACGTATTTATGCAATGCCAAGTCACTCCTCTCTCAAGGCCTCCCATCCCCAGTTTGACCAGAGCTGCCCTCCTTTTCTGGATCTTATTTCTTTTCATTTCTGTATATAAACAAGGGGTCCCTGGCTAAACAGGATATCATTGGTCAGGTCGAGGCCCTCATTTTGTGGATGGGGAGACCAGCCAGAGCCCCAGAGCTGGCTGATGGCCCCCTAGAGGCCGGAGCCTGGCACTGCAGATGGCTCTCCTGTGCAGGAATGCACTTCTGGTCACCCCCGCCTGCCTTCTGGAGTCTCTCCTAGTTCCGGATACACCATCTATGAATGTGAACGTCCTTTGAACCTATTTGTGGTTCTAGCTTGTGCCACGGGTCCTGAACTGGGTCATGAACTCTGCAGCCTGGAGAATTCAGGGAGTAGGTGCACGTTCAGCCTCCCCTCATCATGTGGATTATATCACTCTTCACCCAGCTTAGGGGATGCTTAGCGTTTTTCTTTTTTTTCTTTCCTTTTAAAATTTTTTTGTCTGTTCTCAAGAGAAGACTATCTTCCTCCTGATGGTCTTGGCTGAACTTGTTTGGGACTTTTCTCTTTTGTCTTTCTCTAGACAGCGTGCTTAGGACTGCACTGTGCTCTCTACCTGGTGGCATTCCTGGCAGTGGCTTCGCGTTCTTGGCTTTGCTGGCCTGAGACGCAGGCGTGGTGCCGCCTCCAGGGCAGTCTGCGGTGGCCCCGGTGCTCCTCTGGAGTGCGGCACGTTATTAGAGCTCACCATCATCTAGTTTTGATTTTTTTCGCTACATACAGTATTGTCCTACCTGGTACAGGTCCATAGGCCCTTATCTGAAGCTCCTGTGGGCAGATGTTTCGGAATTCACAGATTTCCATCTTTTAGAAAGGTGATTTGATATACAGTTGGTGCACATATGTGTACTACATGCATATCACCTACTTGATGTGGTGCACATGTAGGATTGATCATACCCAGGGGAGTCTGGGGCAGCGCTCTGGAACCAAACTCATTAATATTGCTTTATTAAAAAATATAAATAGTTATACAAAATGGGATAAATGAAGATTATAAGTAATTCCGCATCAGCTCAGATCTGGCTATACTGCCAAATGAAGTTGCCATAAACTTAAAAAATCTTTTGTTTTAGGGCTTTCTGCTCTTGGGGACTGTGTACCTAGACTTATATCTAGTGGTACAAAGAAAATGCCCCCACATGTCCTTCCTGTGGGGGAGAAGGTGCCCTGGGGTGGCCTTTTCGCAGCCCAGAGGCTGCCCCACTGTAAGCTCCCCACTTGTGAAGGGGAGAGTGCACTGACCCCTGACCCCTGCTCAGCCCTGAGTGAGCTGGAGGATGGTGGAGGTGGCCAAGGGGAAGCTCTTCTGAGCTATTTCCATCTGTGCAGGTGAGGAGGAGAGTAGAGACAGTGGGTCTGTGCTATGCCTTCCAGAAAGGTCTGGAGATTTGCCCGGGGGCAGGGCATCCTGAGAGCTGCTCTGACCTCCTGAGCTGGTCTTTGCTGCCCTCCTTCGCCCAGGGCTCGCAGCACAGGTCTGAATGTGACGAGATGGCCTGGGCACAGTTTGGAAGAGGGCAGTGGTTAAGGTGAGCACACAGACAGTGATGCCCCAGAAAAGAAGGGGGAGCCTAGGCCTGGAAGGAACGGCCTGGGGGGGGGTGGAGTCACACGAGGGATGGGGACAGTCACACAGGGACAAAGGCGGTCCCATGGGCAGTGACATCGTTTCTGCTGCTGGCTCTGGCCGGACGTGGAGTTGGGGAGCTGAAGTAGAGGGAATGCCGGCCCGGGGGAGTTGGCCTTGCCACATGCCACCATTGACCATCCAGAGCCTGTGTCCCGCGAGCGAAGCGTGTTCCCATTCTGTGGCATCTCCCTCTGAGCACAACCTGTGTCCCTGTTGCAGATCTGCCGCCGCCTTAACGGGGTCCGGTTCACCAGCTGCAAGAGCGCCAAGGACCGCACGGCCATGTCGGTGACGCTGGAGCAGTGCCTGATCCTGCAGCACGAGCACGGCATGGCCCCGCAGGTGTTCACCCAGGCCCTGGAGTGCATGCGCAGGTGAGTCCCGCTGCCCAGGCCGCCCGCCCCGCCTGCCCCGGGCTCCGTGTAAACTGCAGATGAGCCGGTCCTGCCAGAGCGCCCCCGGCCCAGGTCCCCTTGACTCCCGCCGGCACACTCTGGTTTGATTTCGGAAAATTCACTGACGTCTGCCAAGTCAAACCGTCGGCAGTCTCAAATTGAGCCTGTGTTCTCTTTCAAGTCAAGGGGGACAAGAGAGCTAGCAGTCTCTGTGAGCAGGACTGCTGTGAAATCGGTGACCTCAGGGCAAGCTTAGGAGTCAGGACGTTGCCCAGGGCAGTCCAGTGCGGCCGCGTGCGAGTGGTTGGGCACGTGGCGGCCCTCAGCCCCCCGCCTTGCTGCGGACGGGAACGAGGCCAGAGCTTCCTCAGCAGGCACCTGCTGTTTCCACCATGCGTATTCGCTCCTTTCAAACTTGAGAGAAGGAAATGCGTCTGCAGGTTGCACCGGTTTGCTCTGCTTCTTCTCTAGCCGTCGACACAGTTTGCTTTTCTTAGCAAAGTGTCACATGAGTGTCTTATGGTAACGGCAGCAGCCCCCCCACCTGTCCGTGTGCCGTGGCGACCTCACCCTAATCATGTTCTGATTCTGAGGCAGCAGGCGTGTTTGCAGAATGAAACCCGGGACTAAAAACTGTCTACTGTTGATCGATGCCTTGTTTCAAGCACTGCTGGGGAGCACCTTACCTCACATACCAAAAGAAAGGATAAGAAACCTGGCTTTCCCGTCTCCTTCAATGTAGCCACCAATGCTGTCAAAGTCTCGTTTCCAACGGTCACTCCTACTGAATGTTCTGTATCATTTGTCCTCTCACCAAATTCTTTAAAGCGTTCAATTCTCTTATCCTTTCTGTATGTTTCTGCCGTTTGACCTTCTCACAATAACCCACAAAAGTGATGCCTGAGCTCCTGCCTCTTGATAATAGCATTTTGTAGGAATGGAAATGTGTTGTCCCTGTTTTGTCTTTTCCACATTCATCCAAACCCCTCTCTGTGACCTCGGGGCTTCTATTTATGCACGTGTGGAAAGTTCACCGCCTTCCCTGTACTGAGGCTCAGGGAAGCAATGGAGACTCTTGAGACCCCCGCCCAGGCACCCTTAGTCAAGCCTGCCCTCGTGGCCTGTCCCTGGTGCCATGAGGGCGGCAGGGCCTGGGCTTCCAGCCATGCACGTCTGCACCCTGTGAGCTGCGAGGTGCTGGGAGGGACCACCTCGGTGAGATGCAGGCCTCTGCTAGAGAGGAAACACGAAAAATGGAAGAGGGGGGATACCTGTGGCTGTCAGAGCGGAGTAGGGTCAGGTCCACTCAGTAGACCAGGCCCTGCGTCAGGTGTACAGCTACCCAGTCCTGGCTTCTGGAACAGATTCGACGAGAACAGCAATTCATTCTGACCTCATCTGTACACAGAGGTCTCTGGAGACCAGGGAGAAAGGGGCTCCTTAGAAAGACACAGGGGCGGCCGCATCTCCTGGGGCTGTGTGGGCAGGACCCGCACGCGCACGGAGTAACTGCTCCGGCCTTCCGCACACATCACTCCATCACCTAAGAAAGTGATACTCCTTGTAGCAGAATTTAAAAACACGGATAAGCCCCTCCACCAGCTGTTCTCGCACCCCCACTTCAGAATCCTCCGTATTCCTACTATTAACAAGCAGCCGTGCTCATGTCTGATTAGACACGCACACACAAGCACATAGGCGTGAGTGCGGTTAATACGCACGCTGGGGTCGCCCGTGCCTGAGTAACGCACAGGACACACAGATGCGCGAACAGATGCAGCTTGGTGCGCGGTTGTGCCTGTCGTCGCCTACTTTTTTCATTTTGCTGTCTTGTGAGCGTTCTTTCAGGTTAGTAAGTGGAGACCTTAGGATTTCGAGCACACCATAACGATCCAGTTGGCTGCCAGGGAATAGCTAAGCCGATGGTGGTTGTCAGCACCTCGAACCAGGGGGCCGTGAACCCCCTTATGGATGCTCCTGGCCACGCCTGCCGCGTTGATCCCTTAGGTTAAAACGTACACACCTCTGTAAGGTTTTCATACAAATTGTCACACTCCCACCCCTGTCCCGAGCACCTGCTCGTCCACCCTCCGGGTGCTGTCGTGCCCGTCCCTCGTCGGAGCGCTTCCGAGTCTGTTAAGTCGGTGTTGCTTTCCTGTGTCACAGGTGAGGCCCCCGAGGTCCTGAGTAGAGAAAGATCTTCCTCCCTGGGCCTCCCTCTGCCTCTCTAAACCTCCCCCCTCCACCTCTAATTATGGAAGTCTTTTTAAAGTGTCCTATTTATGTTTTCCTGAATTTTCTAAAATCTCTGAGGTAAACATGTAATCTCACTTACTAATCATGTCAGATATTATTACACAAGAACCAAGCCTGATCACAGCCCCCCTGCACCCAACCCCGGGACCCAGTAGCTCCAGCAGCCGGGGCTCCGAGCTCACCACCGCCTGTCTGCCTGACCGCATCGCAGCTCAGGCCGACACCGCGTGTGGTTGTTTGAAGGTGATTTTCTGGATTCTCCCCTGTGGGGAAGACATGCATCTGTCCATAGACTGCAAGCCTGAGGTGGCTGGGTCACTAGCCAGAATTTCTGGCCATAGTGTGGCCAGGACCTATGGCTCAGCCAGGAGCCCTAAGGAGGCAGCAGAAAATACTGGACCATGCCTTGAGTGGAGGAATGCATTTTGGTTCTCCTGCTTTCTCGCTTGCATCTGACCAGATGGAAGAGCAGAGCATGCAGGCAAGGCTGCAGGGCGGAGAGAGGGGGTGGGGTAAGGGGGCAAAGCTGACACTTGGGCTGTTTCTCCCGGAGGCCCAGGATGAGCAGTGGCCAGTGCTGTGCTAGCAAACGTTTACCAACCAGCTCCCCGCCTCCACCACCAAAAAAAGCCCTGATCTGTAGTGTTTGCCAGTTTCTGTGGCATAAATACTCCCACTGGGGCTTATTTCCAGCTACCGGTGTGACATCACGGACACGGAGTTGGGAAGAGATGTGTACGCACGGCTCTTGCAAGCCTTTGGAGCCCATGCCAGCTCACCGCGCGTGGTGCCTCTCTGTCCCCAATCCAGGGCTGAAACGCTCACAGAGTGGGCCTTCCTAAGTAGCCACAGTGACCCCCCCTCCTGCCCCCCGAGACTGCCCTGACTGGGAAAGTGTCCCCAGTCTGAACGACACATCCCGGCAGGGCCATTCCAGGGCTTCCAGTTTCCTCTGGGGAAGCCCAGGAGAACTCTGCTTGAGGAAGGACCCCATGCTGCTCTCTCTGGGGCTCGCATCTCTGCTTCTGTTGCCACTTCGGTGGACACTCATAGAGGTTGCGGCTCCAGAGCCAGTGCACCTCAGTCTGTTTTCCTGGGGCACCAAAAGGGGGAAAAAAACCCCAGAATTTCCGATGGGAGCTCGGTTGGATTCGCGGTTGGGATCATCCCGTAGAACAGTAACCTGAACGCCCGGGGACGCCAGCAGCTCACGCTCTGCCGCTGCTCAGCCTGCCAGCCAGGGCGAGTCTGGGGAGGGCTCTGCCTCTGACGATACTTGAGGTAAATGGTCGTTGTTTGAATGGTTCATCAAGAGGCAGCTTTGGTGAAGTCCGTCGCACCGCGCCCCCGCTCAGGCATCTGTGAGAAGGTCAAACACCCCCCCAATGGTTCTTCATGTTCAGCTTGCTTCTTGAAACCCACGTCTTGGCAGCATGTGAGAGCATGGCGGGGCAGCATGGAGTTGCGCTTGGCCAGCCGAGAGAGCGCGAACATGGAAAACCATTTAGTCAACCTACATGTGTTCGTTTTCGGTAGAAGACGGTATTTTTTCTTATTTTCACTTCTCTTTCTCTCCTTTCTTCCTGTGACTGTGCTGGTTTTGTTTTGGTACCCCTTCCACACCCTTTTCTGCTCACCCTCTTTTCTTTCTGTTGTGGCTCCATCTCATTTTCTGATTTGTTTTAAATCTTACCGTTTGGTTCTCCTCTTTCTTCCATACTTTTGATACAATCCACTGCATGTGTCTTTTTTTTTTTCCCTTTATTTCCTTTGCCTTTTTCTTTTCCTTTCTCCCAAACTTTTTCCTTTTCACAGCATTGGAACACGGGAGGTAGTCACCCAGAAGAACTTGAGCGGCCTGGTGCCCATCCGAGACTTAAGACTAGACCCCAGCCTCCTCTGTTCCATCCCTCTGTTAGCCCTGAGCCCCAATTTACTGATTGTGTGGCTCTTCCTGAGCATAGCATACCTGGTGACCAAATTGCGTTGTAAATGAGTATCGTTGCGAAAAGTCAGTACTAAGTGACAAGAAAAACAAAAGTGCCAGATTATGTCCAGCCACCTGTGTACCTAACTGGACAGAAGGAATGTGTCAGAGCGTGGTCTGCCAAGAAATATTTCATGCCTTACAGTTTGACGTTTCGTTGTTCTGAACTGTAAATACCTGCCAAATTATTTCACCGAGAGGACTCGTGCGTTTAAATTCCATCGAGTTTTCAGTGCTTGTAACACGTTCTTACGGTGCCCTGTCACTGCATTGTTTAGCTGGCCTGGAGTTACTTGTACCAAATCTCTCACCTTCTGGTGTAAAGCTATTTATTACCTGTATATCTCCTGTGCCCTGTTTCCGAGAGAAGGGGATTCTGTCTGAAGAGAATTTGTATATTTGATACTATTCTTTAATGTACCGCTAACCTTTCCTTTCCTTTTGAAGAGAAACGAAAAGGACAGATAGATGCTTTATAACCGGCTCATCTAGACCAACCTATTTAATAGGACATGTACCTTCTGCTTTCATTTCAAAGCGTAGTCCCTGACCTCAGAGTAGCAAACACTTTGCAGAATCGTACCATTCCTCGCTTGTGTTTATGATTTCCAGTTTGAGACGACACAAAGCTGTGACCGCAGTTGCCCATTGTACCAGGTCAGGCACATTAAAATAACATCCTGCATGTGACTTTCAATTTACTCTTTGACATCTTTAAGGATCACTAAACTGGTTACGGGAATTAGTGCATATAGGAACAAAAGGCTGTTAAAGTTAAATACATTAATTTTTCATGAAGCAGTATTTTTCATTTAAAAAAAAATCAAATGTGATTGATAATGATAATTCTGAAAGTCAAAAAAAAAAAATCCAAAAATGGAAGCCTAACCTTTGGGCACTTGTGGCAGATGGAACTGTGAGAGAGAAGGAGTTGCTTGGGTTTGTGCTATTAGCGCTCTTCATGTAACATGGAAATGCCCAGAAAACGAGGTGGTTCATAACCTTAACTTTCACATTTGGCAGAAGAGTAATTGAATGTCTGTAAAGGTAACAGAATAAATTAGGGGGAAATTCCATGGATTCTGTATAAGAAATACTCAGTGGCTTCTCTGTTTTCCAGGGCAAACTATGCCATACTTCTGTTTTTGACCACCGGCTGGTTCCCCATACACTGGATTTTATGAAAGTGGATTTCTTTTTACTAGTCCAGAAAAATTGGAGTGAATTTAGAGAAGCTGTCTTTTCCAGAAACTTTACACCCATGCATACACACAAACCCAGTCCTCCACAGAATCTGCCCCCTCACTTGCCTCCCCCACAATGTCCAGAACTTACTCTGGGACTTCTCTGGTTTGGCATCAGTTCCGAGTCCGCGTCCTAGGAATGGTAGAAGTGGTTTGCGACAAATGACAAATGCCAGACTCAGGCTTGACGTTCTAAGGCTGCCGTCCTCACACCCCTGGGAGGCCCTTCTTTCTCAGAACCGCTGAGCACCTGCAGGAGCCTTAAGGCAGGGTTTCTGCCTGTAGGGGAAGCCAGTCTTCTCAGGAGTGCCATGTGGCCACTCTGTCTTTTCTAGAACAACTGAGGTGGCCATTCTGGGACACAGTTCCGAACACTCCTCAGGAGGGAGTCTCACCGGCTGCCAAGTGACAGGTGGTGTTCAGTTGTAGTAACACAACACTAGTCACTGTCTGATCCGTGATTCGTTGAGAGGTATGTTCACCTCCTGCCTCCTTCAAATTGGGGTGCATGCGTCAGCGCTCCAAGACTGGTTTATATACTTCATTGGAGAGAGAGAACGTGGAGTCCGCTGGCGCTTTCAGCTCCCATTCCACAGCTTCCCAGTCCCTGCTCTGGTTCAAGTGCCCCTGACGCCCCACGGAGGTGACACGTGCCTGTGTCCACCACCTCCAGGCCTGGCAGAGACTATGCACCCACGAAGGAGGCCCCTCTGACTACAGATGGCGCCCCTTCCACTCCCAGGCCCAAGGGTGTTGCTGTGCCACCCCCAGAGACTCCTCCCAGGACCTCCCCACCCAGCAAAGGGAGGCCCCTCCGGGCCTGCTCCTCGCTGTCATGGTGCCAGCCAGGCCTTCCTGCCCTGTGTTGATTTGGCTGCTAGGTTGACAGAGAAATAAGTTGGAAACGAGAGAAGATAAGGTTCTTTGCTTTTTTCTTCAGGGGCTGAGCCAAAAGGCCGTGCACTCTAGCTGTCTCCAGTCATGAGGGTTAGCACAAGAAAGAACGTCAGGAGATCAGCTTAGGCTCTGAATTGTTGTTGCCAGTCTTTCTTCAGAACTTCTGAGGAAAGAGACTCATTGCGCTCGCCCTTTGTGCTGAATTTTAGCATCACTGAGGCTTTTTCTTAGGAAATCGGACTAAATATACATCTGAAAATCTTTTCTGCCTTAGTGAGAAATAGGCTGGATGAAACACACGTGGGAAGCTGGTTCACAAGAGGGGAGTCGGGTATTTGGTGGTGGTTTTCAGGCTGCTTCTGAGATGACGCTAGCACCGGGCGGGACATTGTCGGTGGCCACCAACACTAGTACTCAGGATCACTGAGACCCCGGTGTGTCCAGATGGGTTCCAAAGTGGGAGATCCACACCAGAAAGGGAGAACCAGAGGAGTCCCCAAAGTTAGTCGTCAGCTGGGTTTCCATTCTGATTTCTCATTCAAAAAATGGATGTCCTTGAAATAATTTACCTATAGGATAAAAAATAATGGTGGAGCTTTGAAATAGTTAAATCCCTCTTTCTAAAATCTATCCAAGACCTTTTCAGTGTGTGCTGTTAGACACCTGGGAACTATGCAGCCGATGTGATCCATGATGGTGTTCTGCTTTAGGGACAGAAGGCTGGCCCCTGCGACAGGAAGTGCCAGTTAGCAGTGCACACTCTCTCCCCTCTGCAGACTTCAGTCTCACGCACTAGCACCCAAGCTTGTGCAAGCAAGTCACGACAGCATCGGCGTGCCGTCAGCCTCAGCAGTCAGATTTTGTAAATTCAGAACATTTGAGGGAAAGTAAATACGACTTGCTTTAAAAATTAAATTTCATTGAAAGGGTAATCTTAATTACAACTTCTTGAAATTCATATTTGGTCAGTTAAACCAGTAATTAGTTTCTTTAACATATGTAAATAAAAGATAATGTCGAAGTTGACAAATTATTCTTCTTTGCTTCTCCAAGCAGTTTGGCATTTACTAGTGATAGGTGGTCCTTGAAAAGTGAGTCTGTTTCTATGTAAATAGAGAAGCCATATCTGAAATAGTTTGATAATGTGAGAGCTTCCAAAGATTAAATAAGACTAACTGTGCATAGGAACCTATAGCTTCTGCTTTAAATGGAATTATATTTTTTTCTGATTATTGGACATTAGACAAACATGATCATTCTTTAATCTAGGGGCTCCCTGCTTGTATGTCCCAGGCGTTCAGCTCCAATGACACGTCTCGCTGATGGCTTGAGGCTGTGGTGACAAGAAAGCATAGCTGAGTTACTAAATTACTTAATAAGAAGCAGGTGGATACTTTTCTAAAATACCTGAGCTTATCTTTTGAATAAAATTACTCTTACCAAAAATATTTTACACGTTCTTGATAACGAGACTGTCATTTTCACTTTAAAAGGCCTGAGCAATTGCCACTGATATTTTTTTAAAATGCATGACATAATGGTCTTCATACGATTTGAAATATTTTTTTTAAATCACTATTTCTTGATAACTCCAAATTTTACATCTCATAATGGGGATTTTTGTACTGAATTTGATAACTAGTTGATTTAATTGCTAGTCTAAGAATAATATAAAAATGTAAAGTTCTGTACTTATAGGAAGTCATTTATATTTAGAACCGCTTTTGCCTGTTAATTTGATGTCTACAGCGGAACATTTCCCAGAGAACTCCCCTGATGCTCTCACTTGGGAATGTGAGGCCTGCCTGATGGCTCATCCTCCTGTTCAGCATTTGCTGTGCCCACTGAGTTGCCATGACAACCCTCATCCAGTACAGCTGGGGATGAGGCTGGGAGCGGGTTCTCTAGAGAAGGGCACCTGTGGGCTCTCACTGGCTTAGTGGCACGCCTGTGAGAGGTGACCACAGTGAGGACAGCCCACCCGAAGAAGGCTGCCACGGGGAGATCTCAGTGGGATCACTCCTTCTTGACACTTCTGGCCGCAACAGCTGTGCAGACCCAGCGTGCCACCATTGCATGGGCTCACTGATTGCTTTGCACCCAGGACCGCTGTCTCCTCAGTGCGGATGGCCTGTTAGAGCAGCCTTCTCAGCCAGAAGGCTTTGCTACATACTGAATTCTGCAAGGAAAATGAGCATTTTGAATTTGAGGTGATTAATAGCCATCGCTAACATAGAAAAATGCAGCTCTTGAAAAGCTTTGGTAGGAATAGCGCCATTTCTCGTTCCATTTAATTTGCGATGTGACAGAACCTTTGAACCGCTAGTTATGATAGAATCCTCAAATTACTTGACATGACATACATGAAAACCATTCACTGAAAAACAGAAGTTTGCTTCTACTTAGATACAGCGCTGCCTCTGGAAATGCCAGACTTGCAGTCCCATCCAGCATGTGTCCATGTCTGTGCTTCTCAGTTGCCTTCCTCGTTCAGAAGGCCGCCATCTTGCGTGCATATTGCTGTAAATGAGTCCGGCACCCATTTGAATTAATCAACATTTTTTTTAATGCTATGAAAATAATTCATTTCATCTTAGTTTAAGTCTTTTCTTTTTTCCTTTTTTACTGCTGTCATTTCTTGTGCTTGTTTTTTTCCCCAGTGAGGGTTGTCGAAGAGAAAATACAATGAAGAATGTTGGAAGTCGCAAATATGCATTTAATTCCCTGCAGCTGAAGGCTTTCCCCAAGCATTACAGGCCTCCCGAAGGGACTTACGGCAAAGTTGAAACATGAACACACGGTTCCTCTAATTAGCTGTTACATACTAAATGTGGGTACCCTCTAGTGTCATATATGAATTCTTCAAGAAGACCTGAAGGATTGGTTTTTATTTTTGTGTTTTTTTAAAAAAAAAATTTCACTAAAAAGTCTATGGAGCATGTTTTCCACTGGAATCAGTAGGAGGTAATGTTTGGCTCAATAGTGTGGATTGTAGTGACTGCCCATTTAAATAGCCTCAGCCATAACCACACAGATATCATCGATAGTTACCTGTATGAATCAAGCTAGATACGTCTGAAATGCTAAAAACTTTTTTAAATGCCCACTTAGGCAGCTGCACACCTAACGTATTTTTCTACTGAGTAACTCAAAATTGAGCATTGAATTACAGTCTACTTTTAAAAACTCTGAATGTAAAACAGTAAATAATATATTAAATTATTGGCTCCTGGGCAGACCAGTAGATGTTAAATGTTAACTCAAGTTTTGGGGAAAGAAGCTAGCTCTAGCTCGTGCAGTGAGAGCAAGTAGTTCTGACGAATTGTCCTGTCTGTGACAGGACAGCACAGGTGAAATCAGAAGGTGAAGTAAAGGTTGCTAAATCAGCCCAAGATAAGACTTCACTGGAATGTGGTACCTGCACAGCGGCCCACGGGGTGGGGTGGGGGGGCTCTGCCCCCATGCGTCGTAGAGCAGGGTGTGTGCTGGAGAATGTGAAGCCAGCTGTCCTGTGCTCTGCAGCTCCGTGGCTGGTCCTGCCTCTGAGGCACGCCTCCCCTCCTCCCTTCCTCCCCTGGTGTTGAGCTCTGTCACTCCAGGACCCCGCATGTGAGGTGTCTGCTGCCTCTCAGACAACAGTGGGGGATTTATGTGTGTAGGTGCTGGAAGCCTAAATATTTTCAGAACAGACGTCCTTTTGTGGGTTTCCCAATTTATCGTCTTCTAGAAGATGGTGCAATCACGTTGGATTGTCTGATGAAAGTGTCTCTTAGGTTTGCAGCACTTGTTACTGTCCTCTTCGCATTCTGTTACGTAAGTTGACTATTGAGAAAGTTGACTTTATCTCCTACAGTGAGATTTTGAAAGGGATTAATGGGCCATAAAACTTAGGAATTTCATAGAAAATTATGTCCGGTCATCTATTATAAGATGATGATGAGTCTTATCTGCACATAGCAGAGATTTTTTTTCCTCAGTTTATAGGTTTGTCAGTTCTGTTTATCACGATTATTGTGTTTACATGTTATTTAAAAGGCTGTAAAAGTAATCTATGTGGCACATATCCATGATGCTGATCCTAATGATTTGTGAACCCGTAAGAAATTCCTAGGTCTAAACTTTGAAGTATTATTCGTGGGCTCCTTTAGACATGCTGCTTGGAAACGTGTAACGTACTTGGGCTGCTGAGGCACAGGCAAGGCCACCCACTGGCAGGGACCCAGAGCGGTAGGTGCGCAGGTGAGGGTGGAACTGCTGGAAGACCTTCCATACCCTTCCTAGGCAGAGCCTGCTTCTCTTGGTGCCCGTTGGTCGGGTGTGAGCGAATGCGGAGGACGTGCCAGGGAGCAGTGGCAGCAGCTCACGCCTGTCCCACAGCTGGCTCACGGTGGAGGGTGCAGGCAGAGACACTCCTGTCCCCCAAACCTGCTGCAGAGGCAGCGGCAGCTGGCGTCACATTCTCCTGCTGTGTCGGTCCCGGTTCCAGGATGGCTGATTTGGCCTCTCACCCCTCCCCCATTTCATTTAAGTTGTAATTTCTCTAGTATCTACGTATTTCCATCTTTTCTCGTTTTAACATCACTACCTTTAAAGAATTCCCTTGTCTTTTTTAAATTAAATGTTACCCATATCGTTTCCAGAATTTTTTTTGTCTGAAGAGCAAGCATTAAGTACCCGCATTTATCAAAAGGGAATATAGCAAACGTTGAGTCATCTGTTAGCAATTTTGCATGTGGCACCTTTATGTGAATTATTTTTCCAACTTTGGCTTCATGTTAAGGATCACCGTAAAACTCTAAGACTTGGCTAATGGCGTAGAAACTGTTGAGGTTTCAGTATTCCATGTGAGCACTACTCCGGGCCGCCGCAGGAGAGGAGAGCGGGGTGCATCCCCGCCGCGGCGCCCCGCCTCCCCACGCACGTCACGCGCTCCCCACGCTCGCTCGCGGAGCCAGGGCACGTAGCCTGTCATGGCGGCCTGGGCTCCTTAGGGGGCCGGGAGCTCTGAGTCTTCAGCTGCCCAGGAAAGCCGTTTTACAGATTACCATAAGACAGATTCCGTCCAGTGTTCCTGAGAAGTCCCCTCATTTAAAAAAGAAACGTTGAGACCTACCGAAAACGTGGGAGGTCACGTGGATTCTGTCTAAGCACCTGCAGCACAGTTGCCTTTGGTTTCCTTAAAAATGTACAAATCTTGTATGATACAGTTTTGTCCCTCTGCAGTTGTATTTGCCAACCTTAGTGCATTAAAGTACTTTTATTTATTTGTTTTGGGTGGGCAGTATTAATATATATAAACATATAGTTACTGTTTTATATATTCTTAGCTCATTCAAAGCCATGTATGCTGTAAATGTGCTAGTCTTTAGAATGACAAATAATAAATAACAAGAACATCGAACTGGGTGTTGCCTGATTCATTCCGTTACAGTTAGGAGGAGGACTAGTTTTAGGGCTGCATCTGACCGGGCCATCATTAATGCGCATTGCAGCGAGCACGCGGGTGTTTGTAAGCATGAGACCGTGACAGACTTCTGTTTTATAACCTTGTTTTCTCTTCAGTGGAAGCAGAGGGGCTGTCGGGGGTGGGATTAAGAGCATGGACTTCAGCTTCAGACAGACCCAGCTCCCAATCCTGTTCTGCCACTCGCTGGCTGGTGACTCTGAACATGTTGCGCGCCCTCTCTGAGCCTCCGTTCTCTTGTGTGCGAAACATGGACACAATAATGGTACATTCTTTGTAAGGCAGCTGTGAGGTGCCTTGGCATTAAATGTTCATAAGTGTTAGCTGTTGTTCCCTTCCCAGGTCCATAAACACGGATCGTGTCTTCTCTGTGGCTTGCCTGGTCATCTCTTGTGTGATTTGCTAAAATGTAGTTCCATTAATGGTTTGATTGTTTCTTATAACCAGGATGGCATCTTGCACCTTTGCACCTTTTTCTCTGCACATGTGCCCAGTGATTGCCCTTGGATGAATTCCTGGCAGCAGACATTTACAATTGAAAGACAATTTAAAATTTTAAACATTTTTGAATTTTTAGTATTACCAAAGTGCTCCCAGAAAATTAAGCTACCACCTATTAGCAGGTGCCTTTTCCCCTTTATTCTCAATTTCCGTTTCTTTGATTACTGAAAATTGAACATCTTTTATACTTTTACAGGTATTTATACTTTTGTGACTTCATAGGAGTGTTGGTCTTTTTCACAGGTACTGTTTCTAATATATAGTATATTAACTCCTCTATTGTATGGTGCAGTTTTTAAAAACCTACTCATCAGTTGTCTTTGGTTTTGTTTATAGTACGGAGTAGAGAGAAGTTTAAAGTTTTTATGTAATCAAATATGCTTGTTTTTTTTCTTTTTGGTGCTTGTTCTGAAATCAAGTGGCTTCACCACTGAAGGTGACACAGGGCACCCCGTCCCTTGTCCGTGAAATGGATGTGGTGCTGTGTGCTCAATGAGGGACCGCACTAGGCTACACCACCCTGAGTAGAAAGCCCCCTCCCCATTGCTAAGATCTGGCAAACGGGAAATAACTTTGTCTTATTTTTATTACAGCTGTCACTCCCCAAGCTATGACAGATTCCTGAGAGCATAGGATCAGAATATCCACATTTCACATTCCCCCTCTGGCCCCTTTCATGCCTCAGCGCTATCTTTGTGATGATTCCTTCCTGCACCAGGCTCCTCATGGGCCTTTTCGGCCAGTCCAGGCAGGTCTGAATTCAAATATAGACCTCTGTGGTATTTTCACTCTTTGTTGTATCATTTAATGACAAAAAAAGCTGGGACAGGTTAGAGAGGATACGAAACTTGCTTATGATTCCACACCTAGGAAGTTGATGTCCACATCAGAGAGACGAATTTAGAAAGACAGCACTTCACTACTTCCTCCCCCTTGCCGCTCACCCCTCATTGGCTCCTGTGACCTCACTCTGTCTCCTGGTTGTCCTGCCCCCCACCATCCCCCATCTCCCTGATTTGCTTGTTGTCCTCCACCCACCACTAAATCATGGTGTTCCCCAGGGTTCTGTCCATAACTCTCCTCTGTCTCATTTCAAATGCTCTTCCTGAAAAGTCTTAATAATTCCTATGGAATAAATTGCCACTTATTTGCTAGTGACTCCCAAGTTTCTAGGTCCACCCCAGACTCTATGCAGGCCCATAGCCATCTGGACATCTGGCCATCTCCTAGTCATTCTACTTGACTGTCTACTTTGGGATCTCACAGCATAGTGACAAAAAGTCATGCTTTCTCTCCAAGCTGGCTGAGCCATCCTCTGATAAATGACCCTACCTTCCACCCAGTGGTCTTTTTCTCCCTTCCCCTCCACATCCCATGAGCTGCTAAGATCTGTATCTCTTCACTACCCCTTCAATCTATCCTGTAATTCCGCCTCCACGCTCACAGCCCTGGTCCACATCCTGTCCCCTCTGATCCGGACCACCAGCCCTCAGCCTTCTCATTGCTGCTTCAAGGCCCATCTCAGGCCTGCCCTCCTCTATGGTGATTTCTCTCCACAGAATGAGTTGGTCCCTTAAAAAAAAGATTTTTCCTCATTCCATTGTGAATGTAACTATTTTATTGTATATCTCCTGCCCATCATGTTACTTTTTACTTTGTCCAGTATGTTATTTTGTGTTCAAAAAGGTAAATGTAATGCGTGTCACTCGAAAATGTTTACTGAATGAAAAGATAAATGTTTTTTTTTTGGGGGGGTGTTCAATTGAAATTTTTCCTATTTCACCACTAGACCATGTTGCTTTTGCTCTCTATATAATCCATCATTCTAAACAATGACAAGGAGCCAAATCTAACAGGCTCAAAGGAGAGAGCAAACTTAAGAGCAGCAGTGTGTGGCAAACACCACGACAGTGGTTTCCTCTCAGGGGTGAGCAGGAGGGTCTCTGAGGATTCACAACGGGTTCACGCAATGTCCTGTTGATCGGGATGGTAGTTACATGATAATTTACTTCATAGTTATTAACATTATACGTCCTGTGCGCTTTTCTATGTGTCTGTTATATTTAACAATAAAAATTAAATGTTAACCCATCATTATTCAATAAAAAATCTGAAAAGAGAATTAAGAATACAACTCCATTTACAAGAGTATAAAAAAGAATAAGATACTTGGAATTAACCCAGTCAAGGAGGCAAAAGTCTTATACACTGACAACTACAAAATGTTCTGGAAAGAAGACACCAATAAATGGAAAGACGTCCATGTGAATGGACTGAAAGATTTTGTATCGTTAAGATGCCAGTACTATCCAAAGTAATGTACAGATTCAGTGTACTCACTATCAAAATTCCAATGGTGTCTTTTGCGGAGATAGGGAAATCCATCCTAAAATTCATCTGGAATCTTATGGGACCCAGAATAGCCAAAACATAAAAAAAAATAACAAAGTTGGAGGTTGCACACTTCCTGATTTCCAAACTTATTACAAAGCTACAGTAATCAAAACAGTGTGGCACTGACATAAAGACAGACATATAGACCAATGGAAAAGAAGAAAGGGCCCAGAAGTAAACCCTAGCATATGTCGTCACATGATTTTCGACAAGGATTCCAAGACCACTTAGTGAGCAGTCTTTTCAACAAATGGTGTTGGGAAAACTGGATTATCTCCATGTAAAAGAATGAAATTGGACCCTTACCTTACACCATATACAAAATCAACTCAAACTTGATCAAAGATCTAAATGTAAGAACTGTACAGTTCCTAGAAGAAAATTTAGGGGAAGAACTTCATTGGATTGGGCAATGATTTGTTGGATAGGACACCAAAAGGACAGGCAACAAAAGTAAAAAACTGGCTGGCCTACATCAAACTTTAAAACTGTATCAACATGGTGAACACAATCAAGACAGTGAAAAGAAATGAGAGAAAATACCTGCAGATCATCTCCGCTAGGGGGTTAATGTCTAGAATATATAGAACTCCTGGAACCCCACAACAGAAGAGCAGACAGCCCTATTTTAAAAGGGGTGAAGAACTCGAATAGACATTTCTCCAAAGAACGTTTACAAAAGGCCAACAAACACATGAAATGGTGCTCAGCATCAGTACAACCGTGGTTGCCAGGGGCTGGGGTACCGGGTAACGGGGAGTTGTTTAATGGGTGTATTGTTCCAGGTTTGCAAGATGAATGAGCTCTGGAGATTGGCTGTGTTAACAAGGTGAATGTACTTAACACTACTGAACTCTATACGTAAAAATGCTTAAGACCGTATGCTTTACATTATGTGTATTTATTTTACCACAAATAAAAATTAAAATACATAGTTACTAATAAAGGTATCAGAAGTTTCAAAGTGGATCACAGACCTATATGTAAGTTAAAACTATAGAGTTTTTAGATGAAAACAGGAATAGATTTCTGTAAGTCTGGATTAGGCAGTGGTTTTCTTAGATTCATCAAAAGGAAAAAGAGATAAATTAGAATTCCTCAAAATAATTGTGCTTCAAAAGACACCATCAAGAGAGGGAAGACAGATCAGCCCAAAAGTGCAAACAATTCAAAGTCCCTCAACTGATGAATGGTTACATAAAATGTGGTTTATCTATACTGTGGAATTAGTATTCAGCAGTAAAAAGGAATGGATGGATGATACATATGGATGAACCGTGAAAACACAGTAAATAAAAGAAGCCAGTCACAAAAGACCACATACAATTCCATTTTTATGACACGTCCAGAATGTGCAAATACAGAAAGTGTATTAACGGTTGCAGTGGGTATGGGGCTTCTCTTGAGAATGTCCTGGACTTAGATAGTGGTGATGGTGGCACAAACTTGTGACTATACTAAAAGAACCAAAACTGAATTGTATGCTTTAAGTGTGAATCTTATGGAATGTGAATTACTCCAAATGAAGCTCTCAGTAAAGCTATTACTAAAAACTGAGGGTTCTATAAAATAATTTTAGAGTTTATCAAAGTTCTTTTAATAAAAGTTGGAGCACTTAAATAGGGATATGGGAGTTACTGGAGGAAAACAACAACAACATTGTCCCTTTCCCAGTGAGAAGTAGTCCACACACAACGACACAAGAGACCCCAGTGACACTCTGCCACAAGGACCACTGTGCAGTTCTCACTTGAGGTGAATCCTTAAAAAAGCAGTTGAGCTACAGAACACCTTGACTGCTTGAACTCCAAAGAACCGTGGCTGTATGAAGAGGCATAGCTTCCTCATTTTTCAGTGAAAAGAGGGGTGAAACTTGGATTCATATTTGACTCTCGACTATATTAAGTGATCAGAATAAAATTACTGTGATTCTAAACTTTTTAAGCATTTCCTGGTTTTCACTCCTGCTTTGTCTATGAACATCTATTGTTTCAGTTTGCTCTGAATCCTTTTCTTTTGGGATAAGGCCTATCACACATCCAGTGTGATTCTGTTGGGGGTGACCCGTTACAGTGCATAAGACCCAAGCCTGGCCAACATCATAGGGCCTCCTCCTTGTTTCCATAGGGACTGGTCTAATCAAGGGCAGGTGTTCCAGGGAAGATAGGAGTCCTTTTGTAGGATTTTATTAGTGGACCCTAGAAAAGGAGGCTAGCTCTCCTCTTTTCAGATCACAGATCTTAAGGACGTGTACTTTTGACTGCCTGGCCTCTTTCCCATTATGTAGCGAGAGGACCAGCCCAAAAATGAAGCTGGAAACAAAGAAAAATAGTCACAAGATGGAGGCCAAGAGCCCTTGGCAACAGAATCGGAGATTTGCATCCAGCTATGCCCACTGTAGGATGTTAATATTAAAGTTTTGAGGTTGTTACTTTAGTGAATCAGTGCAAATGAAGCATTTCTTCTCCAAGGAATCAAACACAATTTATTTTAGAACTAAATAGGACAGGTTGAGTAAAAGAAAGCTTTATGCTAAACTTTCCCAATAGACATTTTCTCCCCCAACTACGTTATCAGTTTTCACAGTCCTATCAGCGGCCTTCATAATATTCACAAAGGATGTACAAATTGTGTCATTTGGTTGAAGAGTCAAGTTGGAAAGTAACAATCTTTTCACTTTTCGAGCTTTCTAATAATTCTCAAAACAGTATGATGCTCCCAGCTCATAGCTGTTCAATTAAATTTTTCTTCCAAAAGTAACTTAGAGCAAGAGAATCATTTAGTTTATACATACTCAAAAACAAGAACTCATCCATTTTCTCCAGTGTTCATGGAAGGAAAAACATCCCACCAGATGTAGCAAAAAGTCTGTCTCCTATTTGGGCTTCTCTGTCGTAAGTGACCAGAGAAACAATTGTTGTTTCTCATTTCCATTTGTTGTTTTCATTTCCGTTTCAGCATAGTGGCGTTAATATCCTTTTCTTCCTCGGAATCTGGATCTGGCATCCAGCTGAAAATAAATGTACAATTAAATCAATTTTGTACAGCATAATTAAACACAGCTTTGGTAAGGGGTCTCACCACATGCCAGAAGTAAACCAGTTTCCAGCACAGTCAAAAAGGCAAACATCAGAGCTACTAGGATAGATAGATAGATAGATAGATAGATAGATAGATAGATAGATGATAGATAGATAAGGAATTAAAAAGAAAAGCTCCATTTAAGGTCCCAGTAAGAATTTTCTTCTCAAGTAGAATCTAGATTACATTTATTTTTTTCTCTGAACTACACTCAATATGTGTTCTAGCAAACTTAACTTTTTAATTAATTTTTGTTTGGGTTAATATTCAAATGCATTTGAAATCTTTAAATATTAAATAACATAGCTATCTGGGGATTAAAAATCTTTAAAGTACCTCCTCATAGGATGACTGCGTGTTCTTTGACTTAAACCTCACAGTGCAGCCTCTTTTAAGGGTGGTGGGCTAGGTGGAGGGTTTTAAAGTTAGTAAGTAAGGGCAAATTTGCATCTTGGAGGACAAACAGTGAATGAGTCTTGGACAGAGGCTGTAAGAATCTATTAATCTGCTCATAAGTTCCCTAGACAGCACTTTCCAAAAGTGTCAAAGTATAAGTAATAGGTAAATAATATTATCTCAATCTTTTTTCTGAATGATCTGACTGCAACCTATCTGCAATTATTAGGTCATTCCACATTTACTTACATATAGCTAACTTTTAGCATAAGCTTTTCAAAAGCTTTAACCTCTTACCATTGATCTTTTACATTCAAAAAATGAGTATTTCAGAGCTTTGCAGTTTCCTTCCTTCAGACACTGTCGAGGGGATTTTCCTTCCTAGGACACACAAAACAGTATAAATAGCTGGCAAATTTCCTCACAAAGCACAAAATCACTATCCTTTTGAAAGCAGTGCTTTTTGAAAAAAAAATTTTTTTAAGGGTAAATTATATGAGAAAATATTTTGTAATTCATTTTGACTGTTGATGTTTACGGAGAACAGAATAGAATAAAGAGATGTATCAAGTAATTTGGGAGCACTTTAAAGGGTGCCCTTGAGTTCTTGAAACGCTAGTGTCCACGGGGTACTTTTCTTTAAAATGCTTATATAAAAATTTCGAAACTGGTATTTTTAGCTCCTTATAGGTAAGAAAGAGAAAGAGTAAAGGTGAAAGTAGTAATGGGGTTTTTTCAGTGTTTTTACATTTTTTAATACCCCAGAATTCCTCAAGACGGAACAAAGTAGTGTGTGTGTCAGAGAAGGAGAGAGAGTGTGCGTATATGTATACACATGCACGTGCATATGAGAAATCAGGCCTGCTGTAGTGGGAAATGGGGGGGGGGTTGTTCTGGAAGGTCCTACCAAGTGGCTTTAAAGCTTCCAGTTAGATCCTTCTAATGCAAGCCATTTCACCTCCAACACATTTCTGCATTTTCCAACCCCAACACCCCCAATACTCAAGTTCTCTAGTCTGAGAAGCACAACTGGAACTGGAAGAGGAAAGGGAGACGTTAACAGAATTTATATATATTTGTGAGAGAAGATCTGCCTGGGCCTGATGTGGAATGAACTCCTCTTTAAGCAGTGAAAGTTCAAAAGGAGGTGAAGAAAAGTGGACTGAGCCGTTCCCTTTCTGCCATCAAGGTAGGATGCGGCTACAGGAATACTTACAGGAGAGATGCTTATTGCTGATTCTTAAACAATAGGACTTTTTAAACTAAAACTGTTAAAAATTAGACTTGACAAAGTAACAACTGCAAAACTAGGTAAGAGACAAAATTTAGTAGTATTTTTTTCAAGGTAAACATAGAATAAAAATGTTAATACTACCTCTTCATGATCTTAAGGTATTTTGAACAAATACACTGCTGTATATATAATATAACACAACGGCATTTAAATATGTTGGAACATGGAAGCATCTACAAATAATATACTTCACAAATCAAAGAGGCAAGATTAAAACTGACTTGCAGCAAAATTTCTTTTTGGATGCCCTATCCTGCTAAGTTGCCTACTAACTAAACCCTCAAGGACTAACTCATTTAACAATAAAAGAAAAAAAAACCTCAGACTGGTCCTAGATCAGTTAATGGGAGGTTAAAAAATAAGTCCTAGATACTCCTGCCTAGACAGGGCTTTTATTTATTTTTTTTTTT
>NW_024426774.1:75277188-75381855 GCF_017311325.1 Ursus maritimus
TTTTTTTTTTTATTGTTATTTTCTCCTGCCTAGACTGGGCTTTTAAAACCAGGGAGCAAAGGTGTATGTGTACAAATGCTGCTCGGCAGTGTGGGCACATCACAAAGCAGAGAGGAGCGGGGGGCGGGGGAGGACAGGGACAGGTGCTAAAGGGGTCTGGTTCCCAGGAATGCCAATATATAAAACAACATCTGGAAAAAAGTAGTCTGAACTTAAGTGTTCTGAATTACCTGGGATTTAATGACATCAAACTATGATACGCAATTTGTGAAGGAAAAAGAATCAAAACTTTAACATTATTATTTCCATTAAAGAAATAAAACATATACTGCTTATAAGCAGCCTTATGCAGGGCTTGACAGTATAAATGAAAATGATGAAACCTTCCCACTCAAGGTGAGTTCCAGTGTAAAATGGGTCAAGCAATTTTATCTGAGCATAAAAATGACCCTGTTCAGTGTTAATTTTAAAAGCTCACCAGCCAGAATTAGGTGCCCTAAAATCAGAACATTTTTAGTGTGGTACTGAACACCAGATATTAATAAGGAACCTAGGATACTTGCTACTTAAACACAAACATCTGGTGCATGAAAAATGTAACCCCAATTTCACCTGCTTTTCATCATCAGGGATCTCCCTTCAAGCAGATTCTGACACGTCAACCCCACCACTGCAACCACTCCTCCAAACCTTAATTTTGCAAGTGCCAGTCACACTTCTAGTTTTTGCTGTGACAAACACTACAGGGTACATCTTCTGGAATCTTGCCACTTTCTAGTCTGCTTAGGTTCTTGATTTTAATGGTCACCTACCATTAAAGTGAATCTCAAAAGTGAATCGGAAAAGAGTAGCAAGCTTCCTTGCACTATGTTCCTCCCCAAAACTCTGTCATGAGATGCTGCTGATGGGATATATGTTGCCCACAGGAACGATGGGAGGGCAGATAAAGAGTAAATAAAACTACAAAAGACTAGAACTATAAACTGATGCTTCCCCAAACTGTATCTAAGCTGCCATCTTTTTCATAAGCGTTCAAGCCATACTGCCATCTGCCTGTGGGAAGGTCCAGTTACACACACCAAATCTAAGAGGGCTGGGCTAATTCATCCTCCTTCACCTCTATGCCCAATGGCAGACTGCTAGCTGTCCCTTAACCTTTAACTCTACCTTTCTAGTGGGGCATATGGCTGGGCCAGATTTTCCAGCCACCCTTGCAAATAACTAAGTTCCAGCCAATGGAATATGTGAGGAACTGAAATGTAAAACTTCGGGGTTGGTCCTTGAAGGCAAGTGGCTGCCCCCCTTCCTCACTTCACACCATCACGTCATAGGCAATCTTGGGTCGTGAGTGTGAAAATAACATCCTGTCTCTCACCACAGCACCTAAAACCACAAGGTCAACAGTGTCTGGGTCTATGGAAGGCGGAGAGGAGCTATTCAGGCCCTACTTAACAGGCACACACAAGAGCAAAAGACAGAATTCTCTATCTTGTTTAAGGCAATGGGTCTCTGTAATATGTACCTGAACCTATTTCCCAACCAATATACTCCCAAGCTTATTTGCCTTCTGAGGTCAAGATCAGCAATTTCCAAACATAGCTGTGCCCAAGAATCAACATGGGATACTTTTATGGGGGTTTGGGGGGGTGTACTGGAATCTATACTTTTAAGCTCTCTGCCCCCATCTCCAGGTAATTCTGATGAAGTCAGAAGGTCTGGGAGCTTGTTAACGGAGGCACAAATGAGATAACCCGTGATTGAGGTTCCTTGGGCATAGTTTCAACCTTTTTGCTCTTCCAGGAGTCATAAAATCCTAAGAAGTCTATCCAAGAGCTGCCTTTTGAATCTGCTTGTTCCTTGCTTCTCCTCTCCAGCCCCACTGGGGTTGACATCCTTATCATCATTACCCTGAGCTTCTCCGAGGCCCTACAGTTCCTTGACTATCTCCCATTGCAGCACCTATTTTGAATTCCTCCCTAGAGTGAGGTCGAGCAGCTCTTCTGGTGGGTTAAAGATTGGCAAGGAGAGACTACAGCATCCATCTGCCAAAAGATCAGATCAACTTCTTTAAACAAGGAGCTAAATCTTACATAAAAGAAGTGGCCATACAGGGCGCACACGGACCTCAGCAGAATGTCCCTTAGTCTTCAGAATCCCTGGGGGGGGGGGGGTAGGCTGCCCCGGATCTGCAAAACTCAACGTTTTGCCTCAGTATTGCCCTTTTACACTCCACCTGAAGTCAGGGTGAATTTAACACAAACTGTAAACACACTCCCATTTAAGGTACTTTTTATAAATATCATGTTCTCCTAAGTGACCAACATCAAAAAGGCCACACACTCAACTGGGTAAAGCAAAGTCTGTGCCATGTGTCCTGGTCATTATCTTGCCTAGTTTTCTAGCTTTCCAGAGATCCAATTTCCATGCAGGAGGGAATGTATTCCAGTCATCTGTGTGTCCCAAATTAGAGCTTGGTACTTAAATGTTTGCTAAATAAATTACGAAAAAGCAACTTGGTATCCTTCTTGCCCTCAGTATCCTCCGCCACTTCTATAGTTTCTTTAGTCAGTCCCACCATGTACTTTATTCTCTTGATTGCTCATCTCCATGGCCTTCCTGATGCTGAATGTCAGGGTAAATCCAGGGCCCCCACTCTAACACACAAGGGCCTTCACACATGACAACCTTCTTCTCAAGCCTTCTGTCACATTCCCTATCCTCCCCCTGGCCCAATAGGGCACTAGCTTCTCTTGGTCACATCTCCCTGACTTGCCCATGCTGTTCTTTCAGCTTCTCCCCTCAACCACCACATTCTCCACTCTTACTTGATAACCTACTACTCAACCTTTAAGACTCAGGTCAAATGTCACCTCCTCTGTGAGAAGTTTCCAAATTCCCAAGCAAAATAAGTTGCTCTCCATTGGGCTCCCACAGCATTATGTACCTAAAATTAATTGTTAAATATTTACTAAATGCTTACACAGCCCATACTGCAGGAATTTACCCCTTACATGTCTGTCCTTCCCATCAGACTGAGCTCATGTAGGACAGTGACTGTAACCGATTCATCTTGGTATCACCAATGCCTGGCATCATGCCTGCACTTACCAGGCGTTACTAAGAGCTGATTGAATACTTGCACCAGTGAAGCAGCAGATTGAAAACAGCCCTGCACAGGGAGGCGTGAAGACAAGGCACCTCAGTTTCCTCATCCGTGTAAGAGAGAGGGACTAGAGAACCTTTTAAATTGGTAACAACTCAAGTTTTATGACAAACGCGGCAGCCAGTCTGGCTGCTACAATCAGTGAACCAAATGTAAATCATGAAATCAGTAGAAACACTGATACAGCTTTAGGATGGATGTCCATTTTGGGCTAGTTGCCCTTCCTTTGAAATAAGAGCAAACTTCTGAAATTACATCTCCAAATGCAAAAAACAATTGCACACAACTGACGGCCCTCTCGTCAGGCCTTTGTAATTGGAAAAGGCACTTGCGTTTCAGTTGGGCGCTAAGCTAGAACCCAGGTCCCCAGTCAACTTTGGACCTTACTGCTTGCCACTCTGCACTCAGATTGAGAAGATGTGGTTGTAGTGAGGGGTGAGTGTAGTGGAAGCAAGAGACAAAACAGTGAAAAAATGGAGCTGCTTCGTTTACAACTTATCCAAGAACGTATATAACTCCAACCCAGAAACAAATTGAAACCAAGAGAAAGTAAATATAGTATATATTCAGCCACAACTGAACGGAGAAAGGAGAAACTACTAGTCAATACAGTGTACCAGGTTTATGTAATTCTCTGATAATTTAGATTCTCATTTTCTAGCACGCAAGAAACGGGCCTTATTCTCCTTTATATCTCCAGAACCTAGGAGAGTAGCAGGCAAAATTTAATAAATGTTTCTTGAATCAAAATTGTTTGTCTTTACAAAAACCCAAAGGGGGCGGTTTCGTTATCACCAATTTAACACCGGAGGGAGCAGAAGCTCCGACAGCTGACTCGCCCAAGTTCATTAAACTGCCGCTCTGCTCTACCCCCAGATGGCTAACTGAGTCACGTCTCCTGACAGCACCGTAGGCTGGGCGGGAGACGTCGGCCGGGCCCTGCCTCCCCGGTTCCGGCGTCTCATCACCCCGGGCGCCCAACCGCGCTACCTGGAGCACACAGTCCGACTGCAGCAGACAGGCGCCCAGGTCCTCCTTCACGCCCGCGCACGCGCCGCCCTCCGGCTTGTCCTCGTAATAGCGGGGCATGACTGCGCCTCCCGCCCCAGCGGCCGAGACCCGCTTCCGTCCGCAACGGCTGCAACCCTGGTGGGGTGCAAGCGACACCCGCGGATGGAAAGAACCGGAAGCCGGCAGCAACAACTTCCGGCTGGTCTCCGGAAAACTACGAAGCCCGAGAGGCCGCGCGCGCGGCGGAAGTGGGCGCACGTGACGCGTCGCGCCCCAAGCGACGGCTACGTTGCGGGAAGAGAAGTCGGCCCGGCGGCTGCTGGGCTGGGCTGCTGGGCGGAGGTGGCGGGCTACCTAAGACCCCTTGGAGGCCGCAGCGGGGCTCCAGGTGAGACCTTAGGACCGCCCCGTCCGTTCGCGGCTCGGGCTCGCCCGGCGCCTTTTCTTCCGGCGCGTCACGGCCCGACAGCCCACGGCCCCGGAGCCGGGTCCGGCTGCTCGGCGGGCGGTAGGATTGCCAGATAAATCAAGGACGCCCAGTTACACTTGAATTTCACATAAACCACGGACAACATTTTAGTGTATGTCCGACACAGTGTTTCGGACATGCTTATACTAAAAATTATACCTGTATCGAAGATTCGACTGTAATTGGGCGACCTGTGTTTTTATTTGCTAAATATGGCAACCTTATCTGCAGCCCCGGGCTGATGAGGAGCCTCTGGACCCGGAGAGGCGCTGCTTGGCGTCAGGGAGGCCGGGGCGGGGGGGGGGTGTGGAGCAGGGAAGTGGGCTGTTCTCATTGGGCTTCAGATTACTTCCACTGGACTCCCACGCTGCCCTTCCCTCTGCTGAACTATTCGGGGAGTAAAACACTATGGGCTTCAGTTTTGTTTTTATATTCTGTTCCAGTGAAAGAGTTGCTTGATGGTTTTGCACTGATGGATCTGTGTGAATAGGCCATTTATTTTACCTCGTTGGTAACATTGTTTCTAATGGGCTTTTAAAACCGATTCCCTTAAAGACTTGATGGTTAAGAGCAGGGGATTTTGGCTCCATAGCCGTCTCTGTGCTCATGAGGGGGTCACTTTACCTCCTAGTGCTTTTCTTTCTCTCTCTCCCTCCCACTTCCCCTCTCTCTCTCCTCCCTCCCTCCTGGTTAACAGTAGCTACCTGAGTGGGCTGCCTGAGGAGAGAAGTGAAGTGTGGGAAACTTAATGGACCCTGTAGAAGTGCTATGAAGGTTCAGAAGAGTGTGGTGCAGCCCTTGCCTGAAGTGCAGTGGGCAGTTCTTGAGCCCCCAAATAAGCCTCAGAACCACCTCCATTAGCTTTTGATCCCCGACTTTTATCAAGGATTGTGGCAAAAATGTAAGATGACATCCCTCCTAAATGTCACAGAAGAAGGTTGTTGGTAGCCAGTAGTTTCTTAAGATTACTTGTCAAAGAATTTTTTTTTCCATCTAGGAAGATGTTACCAAGTATTTCAGTGAATTCCCCAGTGCAGGGGAATGGAGCATTGAATTCCAGGGATGCAGCAAGACACACAGCGGGAGCAAAACGCTACAAATACCTGAGAAGACTTTTTCGTTTTCGGCAGATGGACTTTGAGTTTGCTGCATGGCAGATGCTCTACCTATTTACTTCCCCACAGAGAGTTTATAGAAATTTTCATTATCGAAAGCAGACAAAGGATCAGTGGGCCAGAGATGACCCTGCTTTCTTGGTCTTGTTAAGTATTTGGCTCTGTGGTAAGTGTTAGTTTTTCTACAGAAGAACAAACTGAGTGGGGTTTTTTTTTAAAGATTTTATTTATTTATTTATTTATTTGAGAGCATGAGCAAGCACGAGCAGGGGGAGGGGCAGAGGGAGAAGGAGTAGCAGGCTCCCCACTGAGCAGGGAGCTCCATGCAGGGCTTGATCCTAGGACCCCTAGGCGAAGGCAGACACTTAACCGACCGAGCCACCCAGGCGCCCCCCCAGACCGAGTGTTTTAGATTGTACTTGTCATTTGCAGAGCCTTTTGTTGTAAACATACTGTGGGTCAGAATTTGGGATATTTGAAGCTGTTTCTTCCTTTCTGAAGCCTCAGAAATCTCACAGGAAAGAATGTTGTATTCTTCCTGGTTCTAAAGGTCCCAAGCAGGTGCCAGAGTAAATTGTTCCCTCGGAACTTTGAAAAGCAGAGGACAGGGTTACTCCGTGTCTTTTAACTGCTGTGATAAATAAATTGATACCAAATGCAAACTTAACTGTGAAAAGGAGTATCAGGATGGGAAATTGCATTTCACAGGCAAATCTAGAGTGAGTTCTAAAAGTACCGATGGAACTTGAGAAACTACTTTCAAGTTCTCCAATAATGTAGTGAGAGAGGCCTAACCACCTTTAGGGTGTGAATGTTTAAGATTTTTTTCATCTTTACGTCAACTTAAATATGTGAGTGCCTGTTCAGAACTAGTGATCTTTTAAATTTTGGGACTACCCTGGGGAACCATAGATGGGGGCCTCCATAGTAAACTACAGTCAGTTCAGTAGCCATTCTGTGTTCCAGGGTAGTCTGCATTTCTCAGTTCTATATACATGTAACACATCTTTGGGGTTTTGTTTACATGATTGTGTCCATTACACACGTGAGCGTCTGGAGGGCAGGGACTGTGCCCCACCCGTTTCCCCAGAACCTAGGAGAGTGCTTGAATTTATCATGTAAATCTTTCTTTCAGTGTCTACTATAGGATTTGGCTTTGTTCTGGACATGGGATTTTTTGAGACGATAAAGCTGCTCCTTTGGGTTGTATTCATAGATTGTGTAGGCGTTGGTCTTCTCATATCAACTTTAATGTGGTAAGTACTATAACATTGGTTTTTCAAGTACTGCTGTAGAGCCTGCATTTGCTGCCTTTAGAGATAAGGTAGCTGATGAAAATTGAAACAAGATACATGAACTGAAAGCATGAATTAAAATTTTTTTTATTATTATAGTTGACATACAGTGTTATATTAGTTTCAGGTATACAACATAGTGGTTTGACAGTTATACATTATGAAATGCTTATCAAGATAAGTATAGTTACCATCTGTCACTGTAGTGTTGTTACAACATTGACAGTATTCCCAGTACTTTTTATCTCTGTGTCTGATTTATTTTGTAACTGGAAATTTGTACTTCTTAATCCCCTCCCCCATACCACCCATTCCTTCAACTCCGTCTCCTCTACCAGTTTGTCTCTATATTTATGAACCTGTTTCTGTTTTTTGTTCATTTTGTTTTTTAGATCTGCGTGTAAGTGAAATGATACGGTATTTGTCTTTTCTGACATATTTGCATACCATTATACCCTCTAGGTCCACCCATGTAATCATAATGGCAAGATCTCATTCTTTTTTATGGCCAAGTAATATTCCAGTGTGTGTGTGTGTGTGTGTGTGTGTGTGTGTGTGTGTGTGTACGTACACACCCCATTTCTTCTTTATCCATTCAACTATTGATGAACACTTAGGTTGCTTCCATATCTTGACTATTGTAAATAATGTTGCAATAGTCATAGGGGTGCGTATAACTTTTCAAATTAGTGTTTTCATTTTCTTTGGGTAAATACCCAGTACTGGTATGGCTGGATCATATGATATTTCTGTTTTTAATTTTTTGAGGAACCTCCTCCATACTCTTTTCCACAGTGGTTGCTCCAGATTACATTCCCACCAGCAGTGCACAAGGGTTCCCTTTTCTGCACATCCTTGCCAACGCTGGTTATTTCTTGTCTTTTTGATACTAGCCATTCTCACAGCTGTAAGGTGATATTTCATTGTACTTTTGATTTCCATTTCCCTGATGATGAGTGATGCTAAGCATCTTTTCTTGTATCTGTTGGCCATTTGTATGTCTTCTTTGAAGAAACATCTGTTCTGTTTGTCCCCTTTTTTATTGGATTTTTTTTTTTAGTGTTGAGTTGTATAAGTTCTTTATATATTTTGGATCCTAATCCCTTACCATATGTATCACTTGCAAATCTCTCCTCACATTCACTTGGTTCCCTTGTTATTTTGTTTGTGGTTTCCTTTGCTATGCAAAGCTTTTTATTGTGGTGTAGTCCCAATAGTTTATTTTTGCTTTTGTTTACCTTGCCTTGTAAATATGTTGCTGAGGCCAATGTCCAAAAGATTACTGCTTATGTTTTATTTTAGGAGTTTTATGGCTTTATGTCTCATATTTAGTTCTTTAATCCATTTTGAATTTATTTTTGTGTATGATGTAAGAAACTGCCCCATTTTCTTTCTTTTGCATGTAACTATCCAGTTTTTCCAACACCATTTATTGAAGAGATTGTCTTCCCTATTGTATATGCTTTTCTCCTTTGTCATAGGTTAATTGACCATATAAGTGTTAGTTCGTTTCTTGGGTCTGTATCCAGTTTCATTGATCTCTGGTTTTGTTTTGTTTCTTTTTTTTTTTTTTTTTTTTTTTTTTGAGAGAGAGCAGGAGAGCAAGTGGAGTGGGGGGGGGCAGAGGCAGAGAAAGAGAGAGAATCTTAAGCAGGCTCCATGCCCAGCGTGAAGCCCAACAGGGGACTTGATCTCATGACCCTGAGATCATGACCTGAGCCAAAATCAAGAGTCGGGCACTTAACCGACCGAGCGACCCAGGCGCCCCGATCTGTTTTTGTTAGTACCATACTGTCTTGATCACTATAGCTTTGTAGTATATCTTGATATGTGGATTGTGATGCCTCTACCTTTGTTTTTCTTTCTCAAGATTGCTTTGGCTATTTGGAGTCTTCCGTGGTTCCATACAAATTTTAGAATTCTTTGTTTTGTTCTCTGAAAAATATTGGTGTTTTGATAGGGACCGTATTGACTCTGTAGATTGCTTTGGGTAGTATAGACATTCTAACACTATTGGTTCTTCCAATCCATGATCATGGAGTATCTTTCCATGTGTTGTGTCCTCTTCAGTTTCTTTCATTAGTGTCTTACAGTTATTAGAGTGGTTTTTTATCTCCTTGGTTAAATTTATTCCTAGGTATTTTTTTTTGACGCAATTTTAAATGGGATTATTTTCTTAGTTTCTCTTTCTGCTGCTTCATTATTAGTGTATGGAAATAGAACAGATTTCTGTACATTAATTTTGTGTCCTGTAACTTCACTGAACTCATTAATTAGTTCTAATAGTTTTTTGGTGGAGTCTTTGAGGTGTTCTATATAGAGTATCATGTCGTCTGGAGTAGTGACAGTTGTACTTCTCCCTTACCAATTTGGATGCCTTTTATTTCTTCTCTGATTGCTGTGGCTAGGACTTCCAGTCCTATGTTAAGTAACCGTGGTGAGAGTGTACGTTCTTGTTTTGCTCCTGATCCTAGAAGAAAAGCTTTCACCTTTCACCTTTGAGTATGATGTTAGCTGTGGGTTTGTCATATATGGCCCTCATTATGTTAGGTACATTCCCTCTCAATCCATTTTATTGAGAGTTTTTATCATGAACTAATGCTGAATTTTGTTAGATGCTTTTTCTGCATCTGTTGAGATGATCATATGATTTTTATCCTCCATTTTGTTAACATGATTCGCACTGATTGATTTGCACATATCGAACCATCCTTGCATCCCTGGAATAAATCCCACTTCGTCAAGTGGAATATCCTTTTAATGTATTATTTAATTTGGTTTGCTAATACTTTGTTGAGTATTTTTGGATCTTTGTATGTCAAGGATATTAGCCTATACTTTTCCCTTTTTTGTAATGTCTTTGTCTGATTTTGGTACCAGGGTAATGCTGGCCTGATAGAACTGATTTGAAAAAGTCTCTTCCTCTTCTATTTTTTTGCAATAGTTTCAGAAGAATAGGTGTTAACTCTGCTTTAAATATTTGGTAGAATTCACCTGTGAAACCACCTGGTCCTGGACTTTTGTTTGTTGGGAGTATTTTGATTACCAATTCAAATTCATTACTTGTAATAATACGTGTATTCAGATTTTGTATTTCTTCCTGATTCGATTTTGGAAGATTGTATATTTCTAGGAATTTTTCCATTTCTTCTTGGTTGTCTAATTTGTCATATAACTTTTCATAGTAATTTCTTGTAATCCTTTGTATTTCTGTGGTGTCAGTTATTACTTCTCTTTCATTCTCATTTTACTTATTGGGTTCTGTCTCTTCTCTGGCAGAGTGTTTTATCAATTTTGTTTATCTTTTCAAAGAACCGACTCTTGGTTTCCTTGATCTTTTCTATTGTTTTTTCAGTTCCTATTTCATTTCTTTTTACTCCAGTTTTTATTACTTTCTTACTTCTGTTAATTGTAGGTTTTGCTTCTCTTCTTTTCTCATACCTTTAGGTGTAAAGTTAGAGTACTTGAAATTTTTGTTTTTTCTTGAGGTATGGCTATTAGAACTTCCCTCTTGGAACTGCTTTTGCTGTGTCCTAAAGATTTTTGGAACATTGTGTTTCCATTTTCATTTGTATCAAGGTATTTTTTTTATTTCCTCTTTGGTGGTGGTGTTGTAGCAGGTTGTTTAGCTTTCACCTGTTTGTGTTTTTTTTTTCCTTGTAATTGATTTCTAGTTTCATACCATGTGGTTGGAAAAGATGCTTGATAGGATTTCAGTCTTCCTAAATTTATTGAGGTTTGTTTTATGGCCTCAAATGTGACCTGTTCTGGAGAAAGTTTTATATGCACTTGAAAAGATTGTGTATTTTGCTGTTTTTAGATGGAATATTCTGTATATGTGTGTCTAATATGTTGTCAAAAGCCACTCTTTCCTTAACGATTTTCTGTCTGAATGATCTATCCATTGGTGTAAGTGGGGTGTTAAGTCCCCTATTTTGTATTACTATCAGTTTCTCTCTTTGTCTGTTAGTATTTGCTTTATGTATTTGGATATTCCTATGTTGGGTACATAGATATTTTTAATTGTATATTCTCTTGTTGGATGGAACCATTTATCATTATGTAACACCTTGTTTTGTCTCTTGTGACAGTCTTTGTTTTAAAGCATATTTTGTGTGAAAGAAGTATTGCTCCCCTGGCTTTTTTTTTTTTTTTTGACTTGCATCTGCATAGAATATCTTTTTCCATCCCTTCACTTTCAGTCTGTGTCTGTAGGTCTGAAGTGAGTCTTGTTGTCAGCATATATCTGGGTCTTGTTTTCTTATCCATTCAGTCACTCTAGGTCTTTAGTTTTTATTTTGATTCCTGTTATCATACAGTGTTACATTGGTTTCAGGTGTACGGGATCGTAATTCAACACTTCCATACATCCCCCTGTGCTCATCATAAGTGCACTCCTTAATCCCCATCACCTCTCCACTTTGGTAACCATCAATTTGTTCTCTGTAATTAAGAGTCTTTTTCTTAATTTGTCTGTCTCTCATTTTTTTTTCCTTTGCTTGTTTTGCTTCATAAATTCCACATGAGTAAAATCATGTTGTTTTTCTCTGACTTGTTTTGATTAGGATTATACTCTCTAGCTCCATCCATATTATTGCAAATGGCAAGATTTCGTTCTTTTTTTTATGGCTGAATAATATTCCTCTGCATGTGTGTGTGTGTCTGTGTGTATACACACAGACATACACACATATACACACCACATCATCTTTATCTCTCCATCAATCCAGGACACTAGGCTGCTTCTATATCTTGGCTGTTACAAATAATGCTGCTATAAACATAGGGGTGCATGTATCCCTTTAAATTAGTGTTCTTGTAGTCTTTTGATAAATACCCAGTAGTGCAGTTGCTGGAGGGTAGGGTAGTTCTATTCTTAACTGTATGAGGAACCTCCATACTGTTTTCCACCATGGCTGCACCAGTTTGCGTTCCCACCAACGATGTGGGAGGGTTCCTTTTTCTCCACATCCTTGCCAACACCTATTGTTTCTTGTGTTGTTGATTTTAGCCATTCTGACAGGTGTGAGGTGATATCTCATTGTAGTTTTGACTTGCATTTCATCTTTTCATGTGTCTGTTGGTCATCTGGATGTCCTCTTTAGAAAAATGTCTGTTCACATCTTTGGCCCATTTTTAATTGGATTATTGGTTTTTTGAGTGTTGAGTTTTATGAATTCTTTATGTATTTTGGATACTAATCCTTTATCATATAGGTCATTTGCAAATATCTCCCCTTCAGTAGGTTGCCTTTTAGTTTTGTTGATTGTTTCCTTCACTATGCAGAAGCTTCTTATTTTGATGTAGTCCCAATAGTTTATTTTTGCTTTTATTTCCCTTGCCTCAGGAGACCTATCTAGAAAGAAGTTGCTGTGGCCAATGTCAAAGAAGTTACTATGTTCTCTTCTAGAATTTTTATGATTTCAGGTCTTAACATTTAGGTCTTTAATACATTTTGAATTTACTTTTGTGGGTTATAAGAAAGTGGTCCAGTTTCATTCTTTTACATGTAGTTGTCTAGTTTTCCCAGCACCATTTGTTGAAGAGATTGTCTTTTTCTCCTGCTTTGTCAAAAATTAACCATATAGTTGTGGGTTCATTTCTGGGTTTTCTATTCTCTTCCACTGGTCTGTGTGTCTGTTTTTGTGCCAGTGTCATACTGTCTTGATCACTGCAGCTTTGTAGTATAACTTGAAATCTGGAATTGTAAAACCTCTACTTTGTTTTTCTTTTTTCAGGTGGCTTTGGCTATTCAGGGTCTCTAGTGGTTCCATACAAATTTCTGGATTGTTTGTTCCAGTTCTGTAAAAAAATGCTGTTGGTATTTTGATAGAGATTGCATTAAATGTGTAGATTGCTTTGGCATGAATGAAAATAGTGTAATTATTTTAACAATATTTGTTCTTCCAATCCGTGAACATGGAATGTCTTTCCATTTCTTTGTGTCGTCTTCAATTTCTTTCATCGGTGTTTTATAGTTTCCACAGTACAGGTCTTTCACCTCTTTGATTCCTAGGTATCTTTTTATTTTGGGTGCATTTGCAAATGGTTTTTTTTAATTTCTCTTTCTGCTACTTCATTATTGGTGTATAGAAATGTAACATATTTCTGTACATTGATTTTGTATCCTGCAACTTTACTGAATTTATTTATCAGTTCTAGCAGTTTTGTTGTGGAGTCTTGCAGGTTTTCTATATATAGTATCAACTCATCTGCAAATAGTGAAAGTTTTACTTCTTCCTTACGAGTTTGGATGCCTTTTATTTCTTTTTGTTGTCTGACTGCTGCGGCTAGACTTCCAGTGCGCCCTGTCTTTTGATGGGGGCATTTAGGTCATTTACATTGAAATTAGTTATTGGCAGGTATGTACTTACTCCTATCTTATTAGTGTTTTGCTTGTTTTTGAGGTTCCTCTGTTCCTTTTCTTGTTCTCTTCCTTGTAATTGATGACATTTTTTAGTGTTATGCTTGGATTCTTTATTTTTGTGTATCTATAATAGGTTTTGGTTTGTGCTTACTATGAAGTTTATATGTAACAGTCTATGTACATAGCAGTTTCTAGTAAGTTGATGGTCACTTAAGTTGGAACACATTCTAAAATCACTACATTTTTATGCCCACCTCCATATTTTATGTCGTATTTTACATCTTTTTTTCCTAAGTCCCTTAACTAATTTTTAGATATAATAGGTTTTAGATATAATTGGTTTAGATATAATTGGTTTTACTACTTTTGTCTTTTAAGCTTCATGTGGCTTTCTAAGTGAGTGATCTACTCTCTCTATAATGCTTTTACTTATGAAATTTTTTTTTTCTTTCACATTTTTAATTGTGGCCTTTTTTTTTCTTGCTTAAAGACATCCTTTAACATTTCAAGGCCAGTTTAGTGGTGGTGAACTCTAGCTTTTGTTTGTCTGGGAAACTCTTTATCTCTCCTTCAGTTCTGAATGTTAACCTTCCTGGATTGAGTATTCTTGGTTGTAGGCTTTTTCCTTTCAGCACTTTGAATATATCATGCCACTCCCTTCTGGCCTGCAAGGTTCTGCTGAAAAATCACCTGAGTGCCTTATTGGCCTTTCCTTGTATATAACTAGTTGTTTTTCTCTTGCTGCATTAAGATTCTCTCTTTGTCTTTAATATTTTAATTATTATTTGCACTGGTGTGAGCCTTCATGGGTTCATCTTGTTTAGGGTTCTCTGTGTTCTGGACCTTGATGTCTATTTCCTTCCCCTGGTTAGAGAAATTTCCAGCAATTATTTCTTCAAGTAAGTTTTCTGCCCCTTTCTCTCTTCTTCTGGGATCTAATGAAAATGTTCATGTGCTTGAAATTGTCCCAAAGATTCCTTAAGCTATCCTTACTTTTGTTTTTAATTTTTATTTCTTTTTGTTCAGTTTGGTGGCTTTCCATTTCCTGCCTTCCAGATTGCTTGTCCATTCTTCTGTGTTCTTTAATCTGCTGCTGTTTCTCTCTAGTGTAGTTTTCATTTCAGTTACTGTATTCTTCAGTTCTGCTTGGTTCTTTCTTATATTTTTTATCTGTTGAAGTTCTCACTAGGTTCACCCTCTCTTTTTTCAAGTCTGGTGAGCTGCTTGTTGACCATTACTTTGAACTATTTATCAGGTATGTTGTTATCTTGTTCTTTCACTTGGAGTATATTCCTCTGCCTCATTTTGTTTTACTTTCTGTATTTGTTTCTGTGAATTAGGCAGAACAGCTACTTCTCGTCTTGAAGGATTGGTCTTGTGAGGGACTGTCCCATATAGACTGTGTATGCCTGCTGGCTTTGGCTAGCTGGAGCTGGAGTGGGGTCTCCTGGGGCACTCTGCATGGGGGGTGTCCTGGTGGAACAGCTGGAGTCGAAGTGGGCTCCGGCTCGTGGTCCCAGGGTGCTCTACACAGTGGGGTCCTTAGTGAGGAGAAGCGGAGCTAAAGTTGCCGTGTGCTAGGGGTGTGGGGCTCACTACAGTGCTGGCCAGTTAAGGCATCTATACCCTGTTCTAGTCTGAGTGACCAGGCGGGGGTGGGGGGGGGACATAAACAGTGGTGTTCACCAGCCCCTTTGGCTCCAGAATGTGTTCCCACAGGCATTGGCCATTTGGCTGAGGGTGAGGGTTTTTTTTTTATATTCTAGTTGTCTTTTAAACCACTGTTTTTTTGTGTGTGCCTCAGTGGGGCTTGAGCTGGTATGGCCAGGGTCCCAGGGTTCAATCAAGTGGCAGGCCGGCTAGGGTGGCCGTGTCCCACTCCCATCTGCGCCGTCAGTGTTGGGCTTGGAGGAGGGAGGAAACATATACGGTGGCACTGGCCAGCCCTCGACCACTGGAGACCAGTGCCTCAGGTCCAGCTGGTCGGCAGACACCCAAGGGCTGGTTTCTTTGAGTTCTAGTTGCCCTTTGGAACTGAAGCTTTTTTCCATGCCTCAGGTGGTAGAGTCTGGAACTGGCTCCTTGGTTCTGTCCCTACCCGCTGCACTTGGCAGCGTCAGGGGTGCGGTTCCTGTTGTTACTATGTCTCCCTCTCACCTGCTCTCTGTGTGGTACCTCTGTCCTTTTTTGTGCAGAAGCTGGTCAGTCAGCCCTCAGTTCTTTTTCTGGAGGAATTACTCCATATGTGTAGATTTCGTTTGTCCATGGAGGGGAGTTCAGGGTCTTCCTCCGTCGCCACCTTGGACCCTGTCTCCTGAAAGCATCAGTTTTGATTGCCCAGATTATTATAACTTGCCCTCCTGTGTCACTGTTTGTATCAGAAAATACTCTAAGGGATGGTTGGTATTGTCAAAGTGCAGCAAATAAGGGAACTGAAATAATGATTATATCATATTAACAAAAGTCCCTGGTTTTGCAAAAATGTTGTATAGTTAGCCAATTCTGCTTGTCTGGGTGACGGCATGGTTTTCTCGTATTTGTCAGTGGGTCACTTCTAGATGTTTAAGCTATAGAGGGTTATTTCATGGAATCTTACTCTGATTATCAGACATTAAATGAAGTACATTTGAAAAAGGATCTGTTACACTTTCGGGGCCGTTTTGCTGAGACACACACAGGTCCTGTTGAACAGGTATGCAGTCGGACTTCTCGGTTTGCTTTAACGACGGCAGTGTACTGAGTGGAGGTGTTCAATTCCAGCATTTGGTTTTTCCATTTCCTCCTAGACGCAGGCTCTGCATGGTTGGCATGCCCGATGAGGGGAATGGATGTGTCAAGTGAGCTCACAGAAGGCCAGTGCTTGAGTAGGGGTTGTGGTCATTGTGTATCAGAGAAAACTCTATGGAAATGTTAGTCACAGAGAGGCCTAGGTTCAAATGCCAGCTCATTTACTGTAACTCTCAGTTCCAGTCTCTTTTGTAAAATGGAGTTAGTTATCTAATTTGTAAGGTATTTGAAAAGATTGTGGTGTGAAAAGTACTTGGTATGTAGGAAGCTCTCAGTAAATAGTGGCTATTAATATTTTAAACAAAGTCCTGAGACTGTAACCTCCGATGATACCAATGTGTTGATTCTATTGTAATTCCTTACGAGTTTTGTATGTGCTTGGTAGTCAGTAAATGCGATGTCATTAATTTGGAATTCTAAAATCTGGCTTAAAAAGACTACTAACTAATATGTTACATATCAAAACATTATCAAAACTATGGCATATGATTTCAGTAAATAAGGCTTTCAAAGGAGTAGGTCGTGGCAGGCATTCTACCATGAACGCGTGGACTCTGGAGGGCCACAGAGACCAAGGCATTCTGGAGTTTAGCAGCTCTAGTGTGAGTCCGTATTACAGTTTCAGTTCAATAGAAGAGGACTCGGGGGGCACCTCGGTGGTTCAGTTGGTTAAGTGTCCAGCTCCTGATCTCAGCTCAGGTCTTGATCTCAGGGTTGTGAGTTCAGGCCCCACATTGGGCTCCATGCTGGGCATGGAGCCTAGTTAAAAAAAGGAAAGGACTGACTCAGTATATTTTTCAAAAGCTACCTCGTGTTGCATTGTGTTGTGAATTGTGTTAGAAATGATGACATGTGGTTGCTGTCATCCTAGAGGAGCCACAGGAACCAGGAGGAGGAGGTGTCTGGGGGAGATGGGGTCATTGATTCCTGGTACCAGATGCTTAGGCACAGCAGTCAGGAGCAGCATACTGGGTCTGGCAGCGCGGGGTGACACTCACCAGCTCGGGAAGATAGGTGGCTATAGAATTTGGCCTTCAGTGCAGTTCAGACAAAAGCATTGGACTTTATCTTATAGCTCGCATGTGCTGGTTGGGGAGTGGAGGAGAGGTGGAGAACTTGGAGGCATTGGGGTAAGGAAATAGCAGATTCACACTCAAAGGAAAATCCTTTCTGTGGCTGCGAAGGAGCTGAAGAAGAGTGGCAAGCTGGATGCAAGTGTGAGGGTCTGCACAAGAGTAGAGTGGGCCCAGACGGTACGGTGAACTCAGGAAGAGAGGAGAGAGAGGGATCAGAGGGCATCCTGTGATAATCGGCTAGGACGAGGGTAGGGAACAGTGGCAGGTGCATGGGAAGCATTCCGTGTTAGACGTGCCGAGTTTGGGTGGCTTGAGGATTTTAATGGAAATAAATTTTAGTGGCCCCATAGTCTGGGCCAAGAGGAAGCCATGACTGGCATCATTAATGTGGAGGTGGGAGGTGAAAACCACAGATGTCTTGAGCTCTCCCAGAAGGAATGTCTGTGTTCCAGAGGTAAGACTGACTGAGGACAGAAGCCTGGAAGGTGCCCGCGTAAGGAATAAGCGGAGGGTGGGAGCTCTTGCGCAGTGACCTAGATGCCTGTTCTGTCCTTTTAATGGCACGTGTTCTTGGCTAAATCGGAAGATGTTTTGTTTAGTTAAGAGTTTGTTCAAACAAAGCTATATTATTTTGATATTTTTGGCTAATTGTGTACAAGACTGTTTGATTAGTGCTGTACTACGTTCTACCTCTCGTTTTGCTTTTTACTTCCACTGTAGACATAGCATTTTAACTGTATCCTTGAAATGAAATCACACACGTGAAAGTCCACTGAATTTCTGTAGTTGTGTTTATAATACAAATGATCCTTTTTGTTATTTCCCTTTGAAGGTGTAGTTTTCTTTTACCTGGGTATTTTACTTTTCATTCCCTCATCATTTAACTGAACTCATAGGCCATGCCGTAGAACACTGACAGCAGCTTGAAGAATTGTTCTTACGGCCAGATAGGTCACTGGCCACTCTTCCCTTACTGGTTCCTCCTGATTCCTTGATTTTTCAGTGGAGGGGTGACCTATTGGGTGTTAGGCCTTGGACCTATTATCTAGATTCATTCTTTGACGGGGAGGGTCTTTAGGCCCATGGCCTTGAATGTCATCTACACATGGATGAGTTTTTGTCTCCATTGTCGACCTCTCCTCTAAATTCCAGACTTTGTATACTTCTTACTCCATATTAACCAGCATCTTCAGCATGACAGGTGCAAATCCAAACTCCTGCACTGCCCCAAACTGCTCTTTCTGCAGCCATGCCCACTGTAGCTAATGGCAGTTCAATCTTCCATTGGTTTCAGGCAGAAATCTCTCCGTCATCCTTGACTGTTCATTCCTTCCCCACCCCCCCTCACCACCTCTGCTGCCACCACCCCTCTCATCTCTTTTTCACAGTAGCCTCCCAGCAGTGTCTGTTTCCCCTCTTATTGCTGTAGTCTGTTCTCAGATCAACAATCAGAGGAACCATGTCAAAATAGTGAGTCAGACACCCTTCTGGGAACTCAGTGACTCCTTATTTCATCGAGAATAAAAGCCAAAGACTTAAAATGGCCACAGGCTCTAAAAGATCTGTCTCCCTCCTTCAATTCCTGCTACTTTTCTCACTTGTTCCAGGCACACTGGTCTCCTCACCCATGCCTCAAACAGGCCAGGTCCCCTGCCACCTCCTTACTCGTCCATCTCCTCCACTTCTGTGTTCGGACTCCCCTCTTCCTGGAATGCTCTGCCCCAGGTAATTCCCATCCACCCCCACCCTTGGGTCTTGACCCAGATGTTACCTGCATAGGACTATCCTATTTAACACTGCATTTCAGCTTTGTATTTCCTATCCTTCCTTATTGCTTAATTTTTCTCCATAATGCCATCTGATGACTCCAGCTAGATCGAAGGCAGAGATCTCTTCACCGCTTGGTCTCCACTGTCTGGACTAATGCCTGGTACACAGAAGGTGGTCAGGAGATATTTATGGAATTAACTTTATTGTGTTATGAAAGAAACTTTAATTTGCTCTTCAGGTTTATCTCTAACAAGTATTTAGTAAAACGGCAAAGCAGAGACTATGATGTGGAGTGGGGCTATGCCTTCGACGTGCATCTGAACGCTTTTTATCCTCTCCTAGTCATTCTGCATTTTATCCAGCTTTTCTTCATCAACCGTAAGTAGCAGTTACTTCTTAAGCGATCATCAAAAAGTCATTGTATGCAGTAAAAAGAGATTGAGTGCACACGTATCTTCCGCAGATGTTATCCTGACGGACACATTTATTGGATATTTTGTCGGAAATACCTTGTGGTTGGTGGCAGTGGGCTATTATATCTACGTAACCTTCCTAGGATATAGTGGTAAGTCATGAATTGTTTTGGTTGACTGAAAACATAATGGAGGGAGGGAGGTTGCTGTAATAGTAACATAATTAGCTTTTTTTTTTTTTTTTAAGATTTTATTTATTTATTTGACAGAGAGAGACACAGCGAGAGAGGGAACACAAGCAGGGGGAGTGGGAGAGGGAGAAACAGGCTTCCCACTTAGCAGGGAGCCCGATGTGGGGCTCGATCCCAGGACGGTGGGATCATGACCCAAGCCGAAGGCAGACGTTTAATGACGGAGCCACCCAGGCGCCCCATAATTAGCTTACTTTTAGATGCATTACCTCATTTAATCTTCACTGTTAGGTTTACTTAACCCCATTTTTCAGATGAGGGCACAGAAATTACTTTGCCCACAGTCGTGCAGCTAGAAAGTGGCACGGCTGGTATGTAACAAATTATGTAATTTTAAGGAGACATGTTAAACCATACTGGTGTCTCCAAGTTACCTGCAGGAACCCATGGCCCACTTCCTTTTCTCCCCAGCCACTGGTTAGAGTGGGGCATGAGCCGGGTCCGACGCCTGGTCGCATAGGTAAAGGAACCTTTACAAACCTTTGTCAAGGTGTTACAACCTTTGCCTCACTTTGTTTTTATGACCACTGTGTGGTTCTACAGATAGTCACAAATCAGGCCCAACCTCTACTGCCCTGAGGATGTAGTTTGCAAATTTACTGCTAAACCCTGCTAGAAGTTTCTTAGTATGAATGAGAAACCTTTATTATTAATTCAGCTCATCCTTTCCTGTCACTCTGGATGATTAGGACCTCACTGTAAATACACACCCCTAGCTCCTCTAGTCGGAGCTGTTCTCACCCCCTGGCCGCTCCTCCAGGGACCACGTAACCCCCTCAAATTGTAATACTTGTTCTGGGCACAGGGAGTCTGTTCTCCTAATACAGGGGAGGCGTTTGTGACATAGTATGTTCAGGTTTCAATGAATATTCACATATTTTGAGAAAGTTTTAAATTGTGATTAGCATACTACCACATTGTGGCTTCTCTAAATGGTTTTTGATCACTCTTCTGGTAACTCCCTATAATTTGAGTACAGCTCGGTTTCACTTTGGCAACTTCCTAGAAGAGAAATGTTTAGGTTAGAATGCATGTGGTAGGGACCCACTAAGTAGTGACCAAGAAGGAAACCTAGATATTTGGAGACAAATTTTAAAAATAGTAATAAAATCTATTTAAAGGAGGCTCCACACCCAGTGTGGGGCTTGAACTCAAACCCCCAAGCTCAAGAGTCGCACACTCTGCTGATGGAGCCTGGTGGGCACGCTAGGGACAGATTTTATATTTGAGTTTTGTTCTTTCCTGAAGCCTGGGATACTAGTGGATCTCATGTCATGCTTCCTGTATTGGGAAATCTCAAAGAGCTAAAGGTTGTCTTTTTCCTGTAACGCCCATCTCTGTTGTACTTTAAGATGAGCTCGTAGAGGCTTCCGAGGCCGTCCCCATGTAAATCCACCATCTTCAGGATTTGTGACATTTGTCCCTTAATCATACCCTCTCAAGTTCCAGATCTGCTCACAGCCTTTGCGCTGCACTGACCTCTCATCCCGGGTGCTCGGGCGCGGCTGTGGCTCGGCGGCAACACCCAAGAGCAGGGCGCTCGGCGGGGTCTGGCTTTAGAGCAGCAGCTCGCCGATTCCGAGCGTGCGTTCCTTTTTGGTCCCACCTGTTGTAGTAAGAACTTTCAGAAACTTCATTAGTCATATTTCTTTTTTAAAAAAAAAAAATTTGTTTCTTTTCCAGCATTGCCATTTTTGAAAAATACAGTAATTCTTCTTTATCCATTTGCACCTCTCATTCTGCTCTACGGCCTGTCACTAGCACTAGGATGGAACTTCACCCACACGCTGTGTTCCTTCTACAAGTACAGAGTGAAATGAGGAGACTGTGCCCTCTCCCCTGGGTAGCAGGCCGTCTTTGTGAAGTGACGATTTCTTCTGAAACTTGTAAATAAACTATCTTTGTAGATATCTTCAGGGTGTAAAGTTTGCAAATTTGAGTAAATATATAATGTTAACACTATTGTCAAGTACATTCCTTAAAACTAAATGTACATTTCTATAATAAATATTTTTTAAACTAAAGCATTTATTTTACTCATTCTAACAAAGTTTTAAGTATTTTTGAAAGAAAAACCATTTGGAGAATTTGATAATCAGTTCCTGACAAGGTACATAGTCTGGCCCCATTTCTAATTGGGCTGTATTTTAAGCATTTGTGTAGAGCACATGATCCTAGTATAACCTTCAAAAGCCTCCTTGACCTGTAATGTAACTCAAAGACGAATCACTGTACTGTAGGCCATAAAATCATTTACAACATTTTCTGTACAAAAGAAACCCCAATCTATTCAATCGAAGAGGTACATGGCGGCTGCTCCATGTACGTAATAAACAAGTGAACACTTGCATAGCATTGATAAATATCTTAACATGAAGCTCTTTTTCTTTCTTTGAAGACCTCTCCCAAACTCACATAACTAAGACTAGTTTTAAGTTAACTTAATAACAAAACTTGCTACACATTAAATTTTACCTATTTTTATTAGAAGGAATCTTGAATTCAGCATGGCTTCTTAAACGTCTTTATTCCAAACACGTGAACGGTTGTGGCACAGAGAAACAGTAATGAAAGGCACAGTCAACAGGACCAGTTATTAGGTTTTCAATTATAGCAGCAAATTGGAAAATAAATAATCTTCCTTTAAAAATCTTAACAGGTACCTAAAATATTACTACAGCTATTACCCATTCACCCAATGAAAACATTTTAAGGAAAATATGTACAATACATGTAAGGAGAAAAAAACTGGTACAGCCTGGAAAACCAATTCCTCAGGCACCTTCTCTAAAGGGTGCTTCCAGAAACATCCACGACCTTTCCAAACTGTTCTTAATGAGAAACACATTAGTTTTTCATTCCATAAATGAAACATAATTGTTACGTTCAGTCAGCTGATTTCTAAATCTTTCTTTCTAACATCACTGTCTTGACTGAAATGAAAAGTATCAAATCTTCTGGCAGTGCATCTTACAGTACTGTCGGTATCAGCCACTTGTAAGGCTCAAAGAATAGGCCTTCAGAAGGTATTTTCACCCAATTTCAGCAAACACTGAGCATTTCAAATACTGGAAGGCTAATCATACTAAAGTAGCTTTGACTCCAGAGGGATTTGCTAATTACTAATACCAAAACACAACTAGGAGCAAGTGGTACATAACATAGCCTCCCTAATGTCCAAGAGCATCATTAAATGTTCCCACAACAAACAAACCTTATTTGGAGAACAATTTTAGCACCACTATTAACATTTTTACTGCAGTGTGAACAACACTGGGAATGATACTTTGCACAAAGTGCTTTCCATTCAGTACCCAGCTTACTTTCTTGAACAATGCCTTCTAAATTCTTAAGACACACACACACACTCGCACTCACTCACTCACACTGGAGTGCCAGCTCTTGCCTGTTCGTTTCCTTGAACATGATCTAGTTAGTGCCCAAAACGTGGAGTGTTTCAGGTAAGAAGAGTTTATGTATAGGTATTGATAATAGGGATATATATAACAAATCCTTTTTTCTTAATACTGTGGTTGTAGTCTTTTCAGCATTGTATGTTCACATGCATTGAAGAAATAAAGTAAGCATACTAGTTACGGCATATATCAAGATTAATAAAAATTGTACAGCTATCAAATTTCACATACTATAAATAATGCTACACTGCTTGGAAAAGTTTCCTTTTCTATAAAAGAGCTGGGACATCTCTAGAGCACAAAGATGATTAGGACTCCAATTTCTGACTTTCTGACCGTCTTAGCCTCTCATTTTCTTCCCTTTAGCTCTGCTGTTCTTCTATCAAGGGTATGGCAATATAGTAAATTAGTACAAAAATTAATGTATGAACCAAAATAAAAAGCCTCATTAGCAATTAATGGCTTGGAAGCAGAGAGGTATTTTGGAAAATACCTGCAAAGTACAAAAATTTGGCACATACAGGATTTGATCTGTACTTAATATGTTTTGGGTTAAAAAAAGTATGTTCTTCAATGCAGAGTGGTTTATCTGATCTCTATGTAAAGGCAGAAATTTTTTTCTCTCCTAATATCCTACTTAAAATACCACCGTTCATCATTCTTAAATAACATACTGAACAGGCTAAGAGCAAAATAAATCAGCACAAAGTAATAATTTTCCTCTCCCAGGAAAAAGATTCCATATACACTGGGTCCTCGACCTGGAATGAGAACAATCCTGTTCTAGCCGGTTTGTTTTTTTGTTTTTTGGGGTTTCTTGTTTGTTTTTACAAAACATTGCTAAGATACTCCCAAGTTTTTGGCAACAAACTTCCAATCAAGACTACTTGAGATTCTCTGGCAGACAAACCCCAGAGGCGGCCCAGGTATAAAGTTTGCTAGCGTAAGACTTGACTCACGTGGTTATCAAAATCTCCAAGTTAACTATAGGCAATTAAGCGTGAAGACTTTCTCCTCCTCACCTCTTGTAAATACTATATTCATTTTCTATTGCTGCGTAACAAATCACCACGAATTCGGAGGCTTCAAACAATACCTATTTATTATCTCACAGTTCTGCAGGCCAGAAGTCAGGACGGGCTTGACTCAAGTTCTCTGCATCGGGTCTCACAAGGCTGGAGTCCTGGTGCTGGCGGGGCTGGGCTCTCCCTGCTGGAGAAGACTCTAGCTGCAAGCTCGCTCAGTTCATTGACTAAACGAGTCCCAGTGGCTGTCAGGCTGTAGTTGGGGTTTCCGTGGCTGTCGGTGGAGGCCTCGCTCAGCTCCTTACGGGCAACTGCATTTCTTCTGTGGCCCATCCATCTTCAATCAGCAGTGGTGCCTTGAGTCCTCCTGCTTCGAATCTGACTTAGGCTACCAGCCTGAGAAAACTGCTTCTAAAGGGCTCACATGGTTAGATTAGCTGGACATGATTATGGGGGATATTCAGGGCTTCCGCCCACACGCACAGGGGCAGGATATCATCTGCGGCCCCTGAGGGTCATCTCCAGAATTCTGGCTGCCACATATACACACCGCTCTTAATGACAGCAGTCGCGCAGACAGGCTGTTTCCACGTTAACCAAACTTGCCTTCGAGGACAGCACTGCTGGGGCCTTTTTGTGACAGTAACAGATCAAAAAGAAGCCTTCAGAACGTTGCTGAAGGTTTTGAAATAAGGACACCTTCTGATCATTTAACTGGTGCAACCACTGATCTGAAAAGCTGTACCTTTTTCAAAGACCTCTCCGTGGCTGAACTAGTACACACATACGTGTCTACAGCCTCCCTGCTGAATCAACCACGCGCATTCACTTTTTCCAAAGCTGCTCAATCTCACTGTCTGAAACCACTGTTCTTGCTTGACCACACGGTAGGGCCGCGCGCGTGCTGTAAAGAGCACGGGAGACAGAGAACTCAGAAATCCAAGGTCTTAGAATCCCAGAAAACAGTCCTCAACCTTCTCACCTATAATACTCGTCATCTGCACTGTGCCGTATTCTGCACGTCTGCTTTTATCCTCATAGTCAGAATTCATTACTCTGGTTTCGCAAGTGTTCCCGTTAGCACTCTTGACGTAGTGCTGTCCCGACAGAACTTTCTGCAATGACGGAAGGTTCTCTATCTGCTGTCCAGTCGGGGGCCACGAGCCACGTGTGGCTGATGAGCACTTGAACTGTAGCTAGTGGGACTGAGGAGCTGAAGGTTTTACTAAATTTACACAGCCCCCAAGCGTCTGCTGGCTACTGTATGGGCCAGCGCAGCTCGAGAGTCTGACCGTTCATGTGACATACATACCAGATGCAAACCAGATTCCATTTCTCTAGTAATAATCAAATACTGGACCTCAGCGGACACTGTCCCCACTCACTACTCTGATAAAAGTGGTTCAGTGTCCTCTCGAGGCCAAGTATATCTTTCCCTCAGTCCCAGGTACTCTTCACCTCCTCTAACGTCCGGTCCCACACTTGACTCGCCAACTACTCTCAAGGGCTACCACTGCAGTGACGCGAGGAAGGCATGGCTGTTTCTAACGGTCTGAGGAGGAAGTGGGGGCAGGCAGAGACCGATGACGAGATGATCGGAGCACCTGCTGCACCAGAGGACAGACAGGAAGGATGAGTTACAGGCCAGCCCCCAGGAGCTGGAAGCCTGGTAGGTGGGAGAATGTGTGCACACCCATACACACTCGCCAGGAACAACCAAAAGCTCGAGAGCTGAGCGTGTATGTAAGTCTGGCACGGAACATAGGTAAAGGGAGTTAAAAAGAAAGAGGAGTGTGGGCTGGAACAGCTGGTCCCCTCGTCCAGACCCGGACTGGGGACCTGCCACGTGCCAGGCACTATTCCTGGCAGGACCAGGCACTGGTAACAATTCATGGGGAGGAGTGCACGAGAGAGTCTGTGAAAGGTGGAGGAGATGTGGCTCAAAGTATCCTCGGGAACGGGAAGGGTGAGCTAAGCCTGGGAGGGGGAGAAGAGCAGGAGAACAGGAAGAAGCCGGCCAGTACGGCTCCCCCGTCTCGAGACCGAGCAGCCGTAACTAAGGGCGAGGAGCTGCAGTAACTCACTTCCCTGATCTTCAGGGCGGGGTTCTTCTCCCCAGAATCAGAGTGGGCTACGATGGAAGCGGGGAAATGAGAGGACTTCTCAACCCACCCCAGAGCTTCCCCTCCTGACACTTGGTTGTCCCAGCAGTCAGTCAGGATGTTCAGCAGCTGCCGAAGTTTCATAATGAAACGTTATTCTTTTCAAATGAAATTGGCCTGTGGGCATCAGGCCAGGGAAACGTGAGGACAAAATAAGAAGTCAATTAAAGAGAGTGAAAAGTAAATCTAAAAAACCCAGTAGAAATGTTTAACTAGACTTGAACATAAAAATTATTCGTGGCAATGTGTGACTTTTTAATCAAGGAAAGTAACTGACAATGATTCTAGTAGGAGGAATGGCAAGAACCATACCCTCTCCGTGTTGCCCAACATTTTTCGCTCAGTCACACTGTGCAGAAAACAAGGCTGTCTGGAAGCTCTGTTCAGCCTCCTGGGTAACCACGGGCAGTTCCTCCACACGAGAGGTGACTAGCCGGCACCTCTGGCCCCCTGAGGCCTCTGCCACCTGCAGCCCCCCTGACACACTGGTTGGGAGCTGACACTGATCATTCGGAACTTCTTACAAGTCAAATACTTTTGTAAAGATCACTGATTGCTAAGGCTGACAGTATTTTTGTTTACAGTAGTAATACCATTTAGAATCGCATGATTAAGAGCAATACTCCTCAGATACGAATTTACCTGTAAGTTCATAATGCCAAACAGAATAAATCATTTTGCAAAAACATACAGCTGCTACAATACCTCTCCCTAAAAACCAGTGTTACAATTTTTTCTTTAAAATTAAATGATTTTGACTCATACAATAACATTACCTAGAAAACACTTCGTCAGAACTCATTAAATGGGTGCAGATATAAAAGGATGAACAAGAGATAATGCATCTAACTCATGGATTAAAGACACAAATTTAAAAAGAAAAAGTTTGTCATCTTACATATCAGAGGGAATGTAATGAGTTGAGTCCGTGGTAATTTGGGTTGAATGCATGACCCCTGCACATTAAAATTTATCAGACTGATTTTTTACACCATAAACAGTATAGTAAAATAACCCTCAAGAAGGACATTGGTCTTTAAAATCTTGGCTTTAAGGAATGACAAATGCCTTTGAAAATATTTTGTTCAGAATCACTGCAATTATAAAAGTACTTCAGTTAGGAAATCGATCTAGAATCATTCTTAAATGGCAGTGCATTTGAAAAATGGCATTAATTTGTAATGTTTGCATTTCCAAAGAAAAATATAGAAAGAACTTAAAAAAGCAAGGTAACTTTTCAAAAAAAGTATTGATTCAAAAATTTACTGCACAAAAATATGTACTTCTTAAATGTTTCTAATAAATTAACTCCATAACATTTTTATGTATATTTATATATTTATATATATATAATCCCTGATAATCTATAAAAGAGGGTCTATAATAGTAAAATAAATGAACTTCAAAAGTACCCCCTTCATAAAATGTATGTAATATTAATTTTTCTCAAATTTAAGGAATGTAACAATATGTACAACTCGTATGTATTAGTATAATACCAAAATAGTACAAGTCATATTAACAGGCTGTCGTAACTGTAAAATGTTTGAGTCAAGTTAAAATTGGAGGACAGCTTAGGTTCGAACGAATGCAATTATCCATGGGAGGTTCACTTTCCAAGAGGAAATGACAACCATCTTATCTACAGTAGATTTCACAAGAGGTAGTGTTCAAGTTAAAAAAAAAAAAAAAAGGTACATGCTTAACTATCTTTAATTAACAAATTCACAGGAAAAAAATGTACTGGTTTCTTAGCAGATGATCAGTTGGTGACTTTTTTAATATGAATCTGAAATACAAAATAACGAGAAGTACAATAAAGGCCTTACGCAAGAAGTCAAAATATGGTAAAAAAACAAAAACAAAAACGACGTACCATCCGAGCTGTCACTGAGAGCACACATTGTCTTACCTCATTAAGAATGGCCCAAACAGCAGAATTCTGAATCACTGAAAGTCGAAAGGCTGAAATGGGATTTAGACTGGGATCCACCATTCCTTCGGCAACACCATTCTCAAATTTTCCTTCAAAATAAAAATCAACACGTGTTGGGTAGGCTGAAACCGGCACACATAACATATCGCAGACTTAAAACGGGGAAGAAAAACACCAGGACATTTCCAGTGGATGTCATCAGACAGGGCCTGGGTGAATTTTTCCCCTTCTTTCTACCTTTATTCAATTTTCAAATTTTTCATTAAGTGTATGCTTTGGATTAGAAGCAACCCATTAAAAGCGGCAGAGTTGAACTTTTTCTTACTGCAAATTAAATATTATACACACACACACATACATATTTGTTCTTCCATCAAAAATACTTTAACATGCAGGTTTTTAACAAAATGTGGCTTAACCAAATCTTACCAAAGTATATACTCTGTACCATTGCTCCGTCTGACCCTTCCAACATACATACAATGGTTGGCCTCGAGCAGGGGCGCCATCTGTATGTATCCTTTCCCATGTCACATCTAGAAGGAATTAAGAAGTGATACCTCGTCCAGGAGGCTCTAACAGAAAACTGCCATTATAAATGACAAGCTGAAACGGCTCTCCTTAGGGATAGGACCAAGAAGTTCTATAAAAAAGGTAGCATGCTCTGTATCCAATTTTTCTCGCTGTGAGGAATATTCTTAAAACCACAACTAAATGCTATTGAAAGAGTGACAGAAAAATGGTTTGTTCTCGGGCACGTTTCTCTAAGCCAGGAGCTTGCAACCCTTTTCTTATTATAAAGGGCAGATGGTAAATATCTTGGGCTTTGTGGGCCGAGAGGAAAAGTGAAGATACCAGGTTGGTACTTCTACCAAGAGAGAAAAAAATTTCCACAAAATTTTTGCTGATGAAATTCAAATTATAATAACCACCACGGAGTACTTCTGGGTTTTTTTGCTGACGCGGGTGTACCAAGGAGAACATAATTCCTTTTCCGGGGGGGTGGGGGTGGTTAACATTTCAGTTAACTGGGATTCGAGGGTCCTCCTCATTAAAATCGATTGTAGGTGTCCATCTGTTCATGTGGATCCATGGGATTTTATGTATTTTATCTTGACTATTTCCTTTCACGCAGCCTAGATACTGCGAAATACATCCATTCACAAGCACATGACTTCAATGGGACATATTCATCACCTGGAAGGTATTTATGGAATTCCGTTAGGTTCTTCTCCTTGGTATTTGCCTCGTACGTGTCACCTCACTGCAGAGGAGAGGTGGGAGCTCCTTGATTGGTCTGATATTTCTTGGAGTTGAAATCATAACTGTCATCAGTGACTTGGCTGAAATACAAGGTTTGCATGAAAGTGCTATTTTGTCTCGTCAGTTTTAGGTTGAATTAAACATTATCAAGTCTGCAGCAAAAACTAACTTTCAAAGAGGTTAACAGTGGTTAGGGGCAGTTCTCACTGGGAAAAACTTTCAATCTTGTTCCTGGGCTTAAAAAAGAAAAAAAAAAGGTGGTGTTTTGTTTTGTTTTTTCACAAAATTGATCACTGCTCAGCCCACAGCTGCTGTGCAGCCCGGCAAGCCACCCTATTCAGTTCCTATTTCTGGCAAAAATTCACGGAACTGATCGCGGCAGAGTCCATGAGAGTGAATCACGTTCACTGCTGTCGCTGCTGGTTCGATAAAATAATGATACCTGACAGATTCAAGTATTTCCTGTAAAGTACCTGATGAATAAGAAAATAAATAACCGTTGGCTTAGCTTCCATTTTCACAAGCTTTGTAAATTTCATCCAGCTAAGCCGCCTTCTTCGTGCGTGTCTTCACCACCATTCACTGCAACGCGTTTCACTTCACGTTGTACTCGGCTTGTGTCTCCTCAGCTGGTTGGAAGATATTCTTGCCCGTACTTGGCTCGATGCAGACTTTTCAGAGGCCAATGCATCAGTCACTTCAAGCTTGGCATTGACTCCCAATAACAACGAGGCAGGACCTGCAGCCTCTATCAACTCATCGAGACGAAATCATCTGCTTTGTTTTTTTGTGGAAATGACAGAATTGAGCCTATTTTTATTCCAGTGTTACCTTAGTGCAAGAAGATTTTCTAGGCTTTCATTGTACTGCAGGTCGAGATCCAGTTTCCCACACACGATTATATTTGTTACAATGACTTTTTGTGCACTGAGATATCCCCAGATATTCTGCACTCGCAGGACTCCTTACAGTGATCTTGCACATAGCCTCAGCCAAAAAGCTTCAGATTACATTAGTGCATCTAAACCCTCACACACAAATGCACGGAGACCAGGAAGAAAACAAAAACAAAAACAACGAAAAACAAAAAAAGGAGTGTCAAGCACTTGGGAATCAACTAAGAACATTTAGTGATGATCAGAATTCTGAGGAAAATTATACTGTTGGGGTTTTAGAAAGAATAAACAACTGGCATAATGAAATATTTGCAGTATTTTTGTCACCTTCTGTGAAGGGAGTTGTTTTCCCAACAAGATGTGCATGTCTGTTACATAAGTATTAAATATAATTCTTATAATTACAATGGGGAGGAAACCGTCAAACACTCTATGGTTTAAATTATTTTCTCTTTCCGACCTCCCCTTTTTTTTTTTTACATAGCCATTTAATTTTTATATCCTTTTTATTGGTACTCTAGATATTACAACGTACTTCTTTAAGTTCTGTCTGACTTTAAAAAATTACATTTTGCCAATTATTAATAATCTTCAATGATTACATTTAGTTGTCACCTGCCTTTTGTTCTCATTTCCATGTAGTTTAAATATGCTATAAATACCATATCGCATTATTAGCACTGACGCAGCCAATAGTCTTTGTTTTTTGACTGATATCGTTCCCAATGTCCTCAATTCTTGAAGCCGCTGGTTATTGCCAAAAGCCTGATGGTCTTAAACAAGTTTATTTTATCTGCACGTGCATCTTTGGCTGCTCCAATTAAACATGCTTTAACTCACTACTGGTAACTGGTTTTATTGATTTGGCTAAACTCACTTTGGTTACAGCCTTATTTGAATTTTTTTATTTTTGTGAAGAAATTCTGCTGCGGTGAAATACTCTATTTTAAATTTTCTAGTCTTCTGACCTCTGCTTTCCTGTGAGTTGGGAACGCCGTGGGCGCTCGGGACGGTAATGTATTCCCCAGCACAGCTGCTGCCTCACGGCGTAATAACCACGACGATCTGCCATCTGACTTTGTAAAACATTCCACGTTTCCACAGCGTTAAAAAGCACTGACATTCAAAGTCCACTTCTGCAGTTCTGGCATCATGGGCAAGCACTGTCATTTGTTGAAAAACGTCCCAGGACGGTGGCGTGCGGGTGTGTGTGGCACTCGCTATTTGCAGCACGCCGAGTGCCGGGTCAAAGCCATCGGAGAGCCACGCTGGTCTCTACCGTGACTCCTGGCTCGTCTCTGCTGTCGGAGCGTCAGAACGCACAGCCGATACGGGAATAAGGGAGCTAAGGGAGCATGGCTGTGTTCCAATAAAACTTTATGAACGGACACCAAAATTTAACTTTGTTATAATTTTTACATGTCACAATATAGAATTCTTTTCATTTTTTTCAAACCATTTAAAAAAAAGTGAAAAAAAATTAAACATTCTAAGCAAAAACAGGAAGTACGGGGGAAAACCAACAGGAAGTGGGCCACATCTGGACCAAGGGCTATCATGTGCGGATTATGCCGTCTATTCTAGAGTTTTACAACATAATGCTTTTAGTAAGATATGTTCAACTTGAAAACCATACCAGAGAAAACTTGTAATGTTTTTTTTTAAGGATTTATTTATTTGAGAGAGAGGGAGAGACTGCACACGTGTGAGCTGGGGCAGGAGCAGAGGGAGAGGGACGAGCAGACTCCACGCCAAGTGTGGAACCCCGGGCCAGGCTCAATCCCACAACCCTGAGATCACGACCTGAACCAAAATCAAGAGTCCTACGTTTAACCAACTGAGCCACCCAGGTGCCCCAAGAAGACTTGTCATATTAAACATACCAACTTCCAAAGTAGTGTTTTTATTCAAAAGCTATTTATAATCTTATTTCATAAAAGTATGGCCATGTTGGGGCTGGACTGGGGTAAGAAGTATATGCTACAAAAAAGTATTACCGAAGTATTGAGTTAGGCAAGGGATTGAGGGCTGAAAAATACTGTGAAACTTAAACACTTTAATGAGATATTATACTGTCATCTGATGAGCTCATTTAATTAGAAAGATAATTACCTAAAGATGTAACTGGCCTCTTTAAAACAATTTCACCCAGGGCACCTCTGGGTGGTGCAGTCAGTTAAGCGACCAACTCCTGGTTTTGGCTCAGGTTGTGATCTCAGGGTCATGAGATTGAGCCCTGTGTTGGGCTCTGGGCTCCAGGGGAATCTGCTTAAGACTCTTTCCCTCCCCCTCTTCCTTCCCCCTGCATGCTTGCACACGCTATCTAAAATCAATCAATCTTTAAAAAAATTTTTTTTCACCCAGGATTTTATCCTGCGGATACACACTCATCTGAAAAGAGTATATATTGCAGCAAAAACTTCAAACAACCACCCATCACTAGGTGACTGGCTATAATTTATGCTATGCTAATACATGGGAATACTAGGCAGCCAATTAAAAGTTGAAGAAAGAATACAAAGAATAAGGTAAAACTGAAGATAATGCAGCTAAAGACGCGCTGCATCCCCAACGCAGAGCAACTCTCATACGTGTGCAGAATTGTTCAAAGCAGCATCGTCAGTAACAAAGAAAAAAAAAAAAAAAAAGAAATGGAAACAAACTTTATAACCAAACAGGAGAACGGACAGTGATACATTCGCCCATGGAAATTTACACGTAGTGAAAGTGAATGAGCCCTAGATGCACACGTCCCCATGCTGACTCTCATGCTGGAGAAAGGAAACGAACTGTACGCCACAGAAGGCCATCGTGTCTCCCAAATTTAAGAACACGCAAAATAACCCTGTGCATCGTTCAGGAGTACATCATACGTATGTAGTGAAAGCGTTCATGCAAACGGGAACCACAAACCTTAGGACAGCAGTTCCCTTGCGCGGAACAGGAAAAGAAGGTATTCGGGAAGAACAACTGAATTGGCAAATGTTAAGCCAGCGCACAGGTACTCATTGCATTACTCTTTGTATCTTCTGTGCATCTGGACTGTGCATCGTCCTTGTGTCTCCATGTGTACTTTGGTCACAGAAAAGATGCAGAACAGAGGCTGTAGAGCACGTTTTCACTTGTGTGTGACTGTGTGTCTTTAAAGAATATACTCGTATTTTGAAGTCTGAACAGAATACTTCTGGAAGGACACAAGTTGTTAAAGGAATTGCCTCTGGGAAGCACGGGATGGGGGGGGAGAAAAGCCAAGGAAACTTAAGCCGATGTTTTCAAATGTGCATTTGGGACCATGTGCCTGTCCTAGCTTTCCAAACAAGAAATTTAATTTTTGTCCCTGACCCAACGGCCTGGTAGGTCAGCACTGAAAGACAGGAAAGAAAGGGGAATGGAAGGAGGAAATTACTGAAGAGTGACTGGAATTCCCAAATCCTGGCACTGGCCGAGACTTCCACGCCCCGTGCGGCGCCCCTCCGGCCGCGCCCTGGCCACGCACCATCCCGTCCTTGCAGTGTTTCTCCGACAAGGTCTTCGCCTCACCACTGGAACGTACTGGTAAGTGTAGACAGCAGCACTTCGGTCTCACTGAGCTCGGGCAGTGTGGGGAATGCAGTGGGTCAGGTCTCAAATGCCGCACTCTCAATGTTCCTACCGATTCAGATTTTCATGAGGAATGTCTCTCCATTTGCTGTATTTTTTTGAAAGCAATTTTCACCAGTTATGGCTGTTTCAGTACGAGGAAGGCCTGCGACGCTATTCACTGAAGCATACTTAAGGGCGCGGAATTTTTTACATTCGATTGAAAAAATCAGTTGCTTTTTGTTTCTGCTGCACCTTCTCGTTACACAAGGTCCTAGGCTGGCTGATCTGCAAGTTCTCTTTGGTTCTAAACACGTATGAGAGGATGTTTTAGACGGTCGTCATCTTCAAATTACCGCCCATACTTAATACAGACGGTCAGCGTCCTAGGCTTTCCTCATCCAGAACACGACAGTCTCAGAAACTGAGTAACGGACCAGTAATAGGGTTCATAAATGTCTTGGATGGGCAGCCAATTTTTTGCACATTTCTAGAAGTGAGCTAAGATATAACCCAAATATGAAATAATGAAACTCCTCTAGCCACCAAAACTACACAAAAATTAGGGTTATCACGCAAGCCTTGTAGCAGAAACAATGACACCAAATGTGAAAACTGCTCCAGAGACCGTTTTCAGAGCGTATCTGTTCTGTATACCTCCAGTGAAAACTCACCAATATTCTCTTCCGCCTACCACTAAGAACACCATTGATTTGTTCTAAGAAAAAGAAAATATATCATCATTCACTGAGGCCGTATGTTAACTCTCCAATAACAGGCCGTATGTTAACTGCAGGAGACAGCCGAGGGCCATCGCCCCCTCCCTTCCCCCCACAAGCTCGCAGGACCGCGCTGTGACACTGGATTGAACTGTGACACGGGACCGCACTGTGACACGGCAAGGCTACCCAGTAAAGGTGCCGCAGGAAGAGCAGAGAAGAGGGTTTAACAGAAAGCAAGAAATCATTCATTAGGAGGAGTATCAGGTAGAGCAAATGGCCAGAGACACGGCTGCACATGAAAGCAAGGAGCGTAAGAGTCTCAGGACGAGGGAAACTGAGAATCAAAGGAAACACGATGTGAACGTGGATGGACGCTAAGGAATGTGATAATGGAAAGTCGTTAAGGTCTCTCCCCAGGGTAACGTCATGGTAACACGGACGTTTTAGAAGGTAACTGCAGGGGCTCTGGGCAGAGCCAACGGAAGGACGCAGGGAGACGCAGTCCTTCTCCGCTCAGACACGGAGGCAGAGGCCGAGAGCACCATCCCAGGCCAGGGGACTACGCATTCCCAGACAGACGGAGTTTACGCTAATGGACAGTAAAAGCGGGATGGGTGTTCAGGGTGTCTCCCAAGGTGGGGCTTAGGCAACCAGGTGAACAGTGACGGCAACAACCATGGTGACCAAAAGACATGACCCTGTTACAGATGCTCAGAGCAGATGGCCGTGTGGCCATGTCAGAAAGTATCTCAAGGGGCACCCGGGCGTCTGCCCCCGGCTCAGGTCATGATCTCAGGGTCATGGGATCGAGCCCCGCATCAGGCTCCCTGCTCCACAGGCAGCCTGCTTCTCCCTCTCCCCCCTCCCCCTGCTTGTGCACACTCTTTCTCTCTCTCAAATAAATAAAATCTTTAAAAAAAAATTAAGAAAGAAAGAAAAAGAAGGCATCTCAATACAGACCTAAAGCTCAGGAGGGAGGCAGGGGCTAAGGCACAGGTTCCAGCACCGGGATGATGCTGGGACCCTGCAAGTAGCGAAGGTCACCCAGTAAGAGCGCAGAAGGCGGCGGAAGGCCGATTATCTATCAGTGACGATCAACCATGAAACAGCAGGGGGGAGAGAAAGAGGAACCGGCAAATGAACCTTTGATCTGAAATCCTGGTTGGGTCAAGACTGTAAAAGTATGTCCTGAAACCCGAGAACGCGCACGACTTGGGAGGACACTGGTAACTGTAACCCTAAAGTGCTTAACATCCTACAAGAACTTAAAATTACTCCGGGAGTAAGTCCAGAAAAGTCAAGGACATTTTATTAAAGTAGGAGGTATTACCTATTCTGAAATAACCATCTTCTAATCGTTTGTCTTTGGTTTCTTTGCTTATTTCCAAACCTTCACTCTAAAATAGAACAAAAACATTAACTTTACAAATTATTACTCCTATTTAAAACAAATCCAGTGTATCTTAATAAACATAAAAGTGGCGTTTGTGGCACAGCCATCTCTAAAAAAGAGAAAATGTTATCTCAGTCTTGAACCTCAAAGAGTTAATCAATACAAATAGTCTTTTGTCTTTTAACTATCTGAATCTATATATATATTTGTCAGAAAATTTAAAATTTTAATTAATTTTAAATTTAAGCCAATTTAATAGGGCACTATTTTTTTTTATTAAAAATCAAAAACTGTGTTAACTTGGAAGAAATCTAAGCACTCCTTGAAGACCAGTAAATGAATTTTGTATATTAAACAACAGGTATTAAAACCACGTGGTATTTTGGGACTCAAAAATATAAACAGCAGTTAAACATTAAAGTAAAATGATGATTCATTTATTTTCCTAGTATGAACTTCCAAGTTCTTTTCCAACAGGAAACAAAAGGGAGGCTCTTTCTATGAATAAGACAGATGGGAGAATATACTAAGTGTTCCATATTTAAAAAAAAAAAAAAAAGAATCTTGCTCGCCACTAAGGTCCTGCAATCATGAGAGTTTTCTTTCACCTCATAAACAAGAATAACCTCAAACCAAGTTTCCTGGTCTTAGTTCTTAAGAAAAATTAGGGGAAAAAATAGGCATACCTTAAAAGGCAAAACTTCCACAGTTGTGTTTAGCAGAATATCTCCTGGATGTTCTTGGTTGCCGCTGTGGAACAAATAACTGAAAAGGCAAACATAAAAATAAAAGTATGAGTCAGACCAGACTTCACGAAGATTCGAGAAGATGGCCTTACCTCCGACTGAGCTTTCTAAGCAAGCCTCTGCCTGCAGAGCGCAGGGCACCAGAGCGCGTAGCAAGGGTGCGTACGTCTTCGGGAACTTGGAGACTTAAGGACGCGACCCTTAGGGGATGTGTTAATTCCTTCCATCAGAAGGCGCTTGTTCGTTGCTTAACATAAATATTTAACAGATTTTTTTTTTAAAGGACAGTTTTATGCTGCTATTTACACTTTTAAATATAGACACGTCTCAAGAGGGATAATTGAGGCTGCAGAATCTATATATTGTATCTTCTATCGGAGGACATTTTCACCAGCACAGCCATGAGCCATGGCAAGTTCAAAGACTAGCTTTATCCAAGACAAATAATTTTAGTGTTAGTAGCCTGAAAGTAAATTGACCTGAGAATTCTACCTGAGCCTGAATTTCCTCTAGACAGGGCAGATTCCCACCGGCCTCACCTGACCGTAGCAAGGAGTTTAGAGAACTGACAATGTAGCCGGAGTATGAAAAGTCCTCGCAAGGAGCAGTTACAGTATGCTTATGATGCAGTGTGGTCTTGGTGGGCAAAAATCACCTGTGACGAAGACCGGATTTTCAAACGTTCCACAGGGAAGGGCACCCTCTAAGGTAAGCTCCCTCTAAGCTACACCAAAAATTAATCCCAACATTTTCAGATGAGAGACATCTTTTTTTTTTTTTAAAAGACACCTTTGACTTGGAAATGCGGCTTCCTGTAACTATGGGCCGCTCATGATCTCGGCTATAGATGCAACAACTCAAGACAGGGGAAACCACTTTTAAGAGAAGAACGATGGACGGAATTTGCCATTTAGACAGACTGATGCAGAGGTGTTTACCGTGTGATTATTCATAGTGAAAAACTCAATATGATCTACAAAGTTTAAAATCAGAAGAAGTAAATGATGGTACAACCCGGCAATGGGGATACTGTGCAACTATTAAAATGTTTATGAATCACTCATGACAAATTATGATGGAAAATATAAGACATAAAATTACATACAGACCATAACGGCTTTCAAAGTAGAAAGTGCACAGAATTACAAAAAAAAAAAAAGTGCCAATACAGTCACGATGGTGTCTCTAGGGCTGTGATTTTTCCCCCATTTTTCATATTTGTGTAATCAAAACATATCATGTTATATAGTCAGAAAATATTTTCCCTAACACTTAATTTCTGTATTGATAAATACAACTTCTGCTTTCCCCCTCTCAGCAAGTAAGTCACTGTGCAAGTCAAAAGTGATTCCTTTATTCTAGGCAAGGTGGGTCTCTCCGTGAGCTCTAAGAAAATTCAGAGGTACTATGATTTTAAAAGAATTGTGTTTTACTAGAAATGGGTCCTCAGTAGGGTCACGCAAATATTACTTTATAAAGTTTACTGTAAATATATTTGGTAAGAAATGTGATCGCCAATACATGAGTTCTTTAGCAGATTCTTTGCTGGCACTAGTTTAACTTGCTAAAAACAAACCGACAGACATGGTCTGAGACTATTCTGATTTATGGAGGTGAAAAATATTGTTTCTGATTCTAGGATGACTCTTTAAAATTGAGTGTAGCTGACACACACGTCACATTCGTGTCAGGTATACAACACAGTGATTCAACATCTCTGTATGTTAGTCTGTGCTCACAAGCACAGCTCCCATCTGTCACCATACGGAGCCATCACACTATCACTGACTATATTCCCGCGCCTACCTCTCCCCTTCACCACTGTGCCCAACCCCCCCCCCACCTCTGGCTACCAGTTTGTGTTCTGAATTCACAAGTCTGATTCTACTTTTTGTTTACTTGTGGGTTGTTTTAAGATTCTGGAGTGGAATTATACGGTATTTTTTCTTTCTCAGGCTGATTTATTTCACTTAGCTCAATACCCTCTAGGTCCATCCACGTTGTCACAAACGGCAAGATCTCATCCTTTATGTGGCCGTGTAGTATTCCCTTGTGGGTACATATACCACATCTTCCTTATCCATCTGTCTACTGATGGCACTTGGGTTGCTTCCCTATCTTGGCTATTGTAAATAATGCTGCAGTGAACAGAGAGGTGTAAGTATCTTTTTGAATTAGGGTTTTCCTTTTCTTTAGATAAATACCCATCAGTGGAGTTATTGGATCAGGTTGTATTTCCATTTTTAATTTTTTTGAGGACCCTCCATACTGTTTTCCACAGTGGTTGCACCAATTTACATTCCCACCAACAGTGCATGAGGGATTCCCTTTCTCCACACCCTCGCCAACGCGTGTTATTTCTTGTCGTTCTGATTTTAGCCGTTCTACCTGAGGTAAGATGGTATCTCACTGCAGCTCCCTGATGCTTACTGGTGCCGAACATCTTTTCATTCATCTGTTGGAAAAATGTCTATTCAGGTCCTCTGTCCCATTTTTTAATCAAATCGTTTGGGGTTTTTTTGGTGTTAAGTTGCGTAAGTTCTTTGTATATTTTGGATATTAACCTCATATCAAATATTTATGATGACTCTTTCTCATGTAGGCTCCACACCCAGCATGAAGCCCATAAAGGGGCCTGAACCCACGACCTTGAGGATCAAGACCTGAGCTGAGATCAAGAGTCAGATGTTCAACGAACTGAGCCAGGCCGGTGCCCCTAGACTCTTTTAAGTGTGGTAAATATTACCTCAGGGTGCTGAGTATCACACTAGCAAAAAAATGAACATTAAATAACAACAAAATATTATATACTCACAAATGCAAAATAGTACTCAAAAGTATTTTTGTTTTTCCAGTGATATTCCCATTGCCCAAAACATTTTTACACACTTAAATTCCTCTTTAGAATCAGTTTAGAGTAATAAAATAAAATTAATAACATAACTATGCATTATTTCTGGCAACTTTAAACAGAATGATTCCAAATGATCTTTGGTGGGTTCTAAAAACTGGAGAGCCCTCACACGAGAATACATGACACAACGCGCCACAGGCTACAGAATTATACTCCACTCGGGGATCACATTTAAGTGTACCACAGACAGAGTACAGTCTGGGGGATACACCCAAAACTGAGGGGAGGTAGAGGAATCATGACTGTTAAAAAACAGGGAGAAAAGAGTCCTAAATTTTGTAAAATGAACATAAATTCTGAAAAACACAGAAAGGTTATAAATTCTTCCACCATGGGCTAAAAGCAAGCCAGCATTTGTAAAATCACTGACTGGGGATGGTCATAGTCTGTCAAATTGATAATTTCAGCCAATTTGCTAGGTAACTGACTCGTTCTCAGTCAAATCCCAGAAGATATTCTAGAATAAGGACATGACAACTAATTTTATATTGTGAGGGAGAGTTTTACATTAAAGTACTAAAAAACTATACTAAATATATGTTCAACAATACCAAAAGAATTTACCAAACATGCCAGGGGCTAATGTCATATCTGAAAACCACACACCCATTTTACTACCAAGTTGTAGGAAGTGTATTTTATAACCTAACATTTGGGACCCACTGTCTCCTCACATCTGTTATACACACAAAAAATCCATCATAAATCACACTACGAATAAGAGGTGTAGCATCGTTAGGACCAAATAGATGTCAACAGTCACCAACCTTTCTACATTGACTGGCTTATCAAATTTGAACAAGATGTAGTCTCCCGCTACTGGGGTTATAGCCCAGAAGAAATCCTCCCCCATGTAAGTTTTCTCCAGTGTATGTCCTTGATAGACCTTCAAAGAAGTAGATATCTCCGCAGGTGGGTTTACGTGGATTTTGAGAAGTAATGGTTTCATGTAATCTTTATCCTAGGAGGAGAGACACGTAGGCTGTTAAACACAACATAGTGTATTTATACTTAAGAAGAGCAATCAATGGCTATACCCTAAATGACAAACTGTACGCGCATGAGAAAAATAAAATTAAATCACCAACCGTGAGTTTCTGAATTTTTCCTGATAGAGAAGAATGCAGCCCAACATGTTGGAAAAGGGAAGGTCTGAAGCGAATTCGTAGATTTGCTTTCTGTCTATCACAATGTTTCTAAATATTGAAAAAAAAAATCATGTTTAGTGTCACATTACAAAGTGAAATCTTGTCCTCATCAGAAAATCCAGAAATCCTTCTATTAATTTTATTTTTTTTTTAAGACAGAGTGGGGGTAGGGGGCAGAGGGAGAGGGAGAGGGAGAATCTTAAGCAGGCTCCACACCCAGCATGGAGCCCGATGTGGGGCTCGATCCCACAACCGTGAGATCATGACCTGAGCTGAACCCAAGAGTAGGACGCTCAACCGACTGGGTCACCCAGGTGCCCCTTCCAGAAGTCCTTTTAAAGAATATTGAAAAGAAAATCCAACTTCATCTCATAATTCCCAGTCATAATTTTTAGGGTCCTCTTTAAGACACTAAGAGATTCGCTACCTACTTGATAAACTGATTCGATATGGAAATTTAAAATAAGCACAACCAAGAGAAGAGGTAAGGATTTAATTTCAACCATCTTCAGTGTATGTCAAAATGAACATTTGACTTTTAATATTAAAATGCACACGCTATAAACTCGAGGTTTGGTTCAAATATACAGAATATCTTTAATCGATAATATAATGAAGAATTTCCAAATAGTAAGAGGAACATTTTGTTTCACTGAAGTAATGTGAAAATGCAAGGCAACAGCTTGACCATTGCAAGTACATGGTAATTCAGGTTCCACAATTCAACTCAGCACAGTTACGGGACACTCGTGTTTCCACGCGAAGTGCCCCCGGGGCCAGACTTCAGATCGCAACCTGTCCTCACGCTTGGTCCTGGCGTGTGAACCCCATGATGCCAGCAGGGCTCTCCCTGCGTGTTAACTCGGTACTTCAAGATAGCCCCAGCTATCCTGTCAGGCTTTTATCAACTCCTCTCGTTTTCAGTGACGTTTACAAGTTCTAGGCCTACTTGTATGCCTTTATTTGTAAGACATTTCCACGTGGAAAGGCCTCCAATAATTTTCTGGGTACTAAAATGCTTAATTTTTCTCAAGAGGTTTTACTTCATCACCGTTCTTGCTAACTCCAGAGTAGAGGTAATAGAACATACTCTGTTTACACAGATTTGACTACTCAAGCGGAGGCGAGAGAAAGGAAGGAAGGGAGAGTAAAGGAGAAGAGCAGGGGTGCGGGGGGGGGGAGGGGAAGAAGAGAGCCAACGGCGCCCAAGACGGAGCCTCTCAATAAAGCAAAGGATGCATTCGTGCCTCAAGAGTGCTAGTGGGTTGAGAAACCTGTGGAGAATGTGTGAGTGCGCGGAGGGGTCTTCCAGACCACCATCAAAGAGGTATTGTTCTGGAGGTAAGTATGTGGTGACAGCTTCCCTGACATCCTGGCGGAAGCGACTAAAGAATTAATGGGCCACGGAAAACCATGGCCTAAGGAGCAGTGACAGAATAGTCAGATCAAACTGGCCAAAGGGCTGTGTGCTAAAATTTACAGATGATTTAAATGGCTTTAATTTTCCCCATCAGAGATTCTCACCTCCCAGACTCATTTCAGACCCTAGCCCTATAGGAGATAAAATATTGCACAGGACCGACTGAATGCAAGTTTACTGTAGGAGCATAAAGATCACATGAATTTTCATATGTCCCACAATAAAAATGCCTGTAAATCACAAAGAAAATACAGGTCAGGACTTACATCATAAAAATGAATTGTGCAAATCAATTTATATGTTCAATCATCGTTGGAAAGTAGCTACTTTGCTATTTGGCTACATTCCATGATTCACTCTAAGAAAGTGGTTTAAAGACAAACAAAACAAAACAAAGGAATGTAACAATAGCTTATAAACACCAGAAGGCAGGGTCCTAAAAACTAAGTGGCAGGTAGGATGATCAAACTATTCTAGATAATATACTAAGGTCATGAAGTCAAATTAAATGTTTGTAGAATGAATGTTAAGTCATCTCTATAAAGGCACATCCCCATAATAAGGATTTCCTGTTACTATGTTTTGAAAATGACTTATTTTTAAGAATGTGTATTCACACTTATGCTTACACCAAATACTTATTTTTTTCCCAGAGGTACAATTCAAATTGGATGAGGAAAGCACATCTAATTACTTTTTACAATAAGATTTCTATGGAAATAACACGATTAAACAAAAATAATCGTTTACTTACTTGCTACCATCACCCCAAAGGTCAGCAATTAGTATGAACACTGGTTTCTTGCCAGTAATATACTAAAAAGTACTTTTTGACTTGCCATTGTTTTGGTATAAAATATTACTTCTATTTTATTTCTTATTTGCAGATGTGTTGGGGCCTGATATTGTCCCAAAAGTATTTGAAAAAAGAAAGGTGACAGAGAGTGTGAAGAAAGCTGAAATACCCCCCCCCCCAGGACAGATAGGAGAACATCTATAGCCCACAGTAACGAAGTACCAGAGCCTAAAGACATCGCCAACATTTATCTACAATTTAAAGAAAGGTAGACTTCACTGATTTACAGGATTTTCCACTGTTCTTTAAAAGTCCCTCTAATTTAGGAACTTTTTGTCAGTTCAGGAGAGCAGGCAAGCACTTCAAATGTTAAGTGAAAACACTGTTTTCAGTCAGCTATCTATTTAACTGTTCATTTACAAAATCTGGCTCCCTGAAAGCCACTTTGATGAGATCCAAAAAAAGAAGCCTCTTCCCCTGTTAGAAGGTAGGGGAGGGACAGTAAAGTATCCCTCAAACTGAGAAAGCAGAGCTTTAGTCAAGGTAACTGATGATGCGTATGTGGGGGGAGAATTGGGTGGGACGACGAACCGACCATGCAGTTATTCTCTGCAAGGTCTGGACCGTGGTCCACAGATATGATAGAGAAGAGGACACACCGTAGTGACAAGGACCCTGTAGTGAGATCAAAGGGTTTGCATGCACCTAGTTGACAGCTAACCTTTGATTAGATCTCCTAGTACCACCTGTGTGTCAGGAAGGGCGAAAGACGCCATCATCTCTAACAGACACACGGGAGACCAAAGCAAGCTCTCTCCATCGCAGCCTAAGGTGGCATTTCTAACCTATGTGCGTATTAATCATCACGAGCCCTGAGCACGTAGCCGAGAGAGGTCATGGACTGAATGTGAACAAAATGACGGGCCAAAGACGGGGGTCATTTTTTTGTCAGCACTCTTACATCTACCCTCACAAGAAATCAACTTACTGCATCTTTCTCAGGGTTGCAGACTTTTACCCAGAGAATATGGTCCAAGAGCCAATCAATGGGTTTCTCCTTATAGAACATAAATATGAATTCCACAATCAGGGTGAGGTCTGGTGCTTGAAACATTTTACCTGAAAAAACATTCTCCGTCAATAGCTGTTATAAAGAAACCAACCAACAAAAAGGCTTAAATAAATGAGATCTGTACAACAAACACATTAAAGCTTGTGCTTTCAAATAGACGTCATTAGGAATAACTTCCCCACTTGTCTTACCAAGAGCAAACAAAGCTGCTTTAGCTAACATTCTGAGTTGACACCTGGGTATAAACAGAACTACTGAACTCCCGACTTTCTCCATTATAAAAACTATCATACAGCTACTGGCTCGAAGGATTCAAGAACCAAGTCAGAGATTTTTCCTTCACGTCTTATTAAAATTCTTCCCATTAAAAAAAAAGGGGGGGGACTTTGGGTTCTTTTAGGTTTAGGTAAAAAAAAAAAAAAAATTAACCAAATCAATAAATGCGAAAAACAAGGTCTCCTTATTCTGTCTTTAATGAAACTTTCACAAGTGAAGACATTTTTTGACTCCTAAGTTTTGGGATAAACGACCAACAAGGCCAAAGGCCCAGCCTCTAATACTTAAAGTTTTAAAGTACTATAGAAAGTGAAATGTTATCCTCTGGGTGTTTTCTAAAACCTGTAAACTCCTGCAATTCTGCAACTTTAAACATGTTCTCTTTAATTGCAGAATCTAGGGATTTTAGTGGAAAAAATTTTTTTGAATGAGCACCTTAATGAGTCTATGAAAGCAACAAATGGTTACGAGTTAATCACTGAACAAGAACTTCGAGGACTACACCAAACGCCAGGAATTCATACTAGAAAACATTTAGCGTGGCGTTCTTTTTAAAAGAACCCCAATCCTGCGAAAGCACTGGGCCGTAAAAGAGTGAATGGAGGGATGAGAGAAGAAATCAGACATGCTCAGGACCATGGCTGGCTGGCTGCACGTACTCCACAGAAAATACCGCAATCCTAGAAGTATCCAAATATTATTTTGGCGTGACGTTCATCATTTCGTATGTAGAGGTTTACCTAAATTAAATTTCCTCTAAAGCAATCCATTTGCAGAGGAAAAGAAAGACAATTTTAAGGTAAAAAAAAAATAGTTTCAGATTCCAAGAGTCACAGTTATTTCTGGAGAGTAGATAAATCTGACACTTTTCTTACCAATGAAGCCCAGCTGGGAGAACTCTAGTATCATCCATTCCTCAGAAGAAAGTTGAAGTGCAAAATTTTTTATAGTGTTAAAGTAATTCTGTTTGACAATAATGTCATCTTCAAGCTAAAGAAAATTGAACAATCAGATTAATAAATCAGAAAGAGATGGAAAGATTCAGATAAAAGGACATTCTTTATCATAAGAAGACTCAAGCATTCTTTTAAATTGCCAGTCAAGGAAAAACAATGGTCAAAAATGATGAAAATACCAAAATAAATTTCAGTAAAAGACAATGAGGACAATAAAAGGGGAGAGGCACATAGCAAGTCACCTGAACCACTCCCTTGCTGTAGGCAATCACAGCCCCACTCCTTTCATAGTGACCAACATGATCTCACATTGTCCTTTTTACTTTTCAAAGGAAAAGAGTTTTAGTAAGCCTTTAAATTTTTTTAATTTTTACATAATACATATATACTAAGTCAAAAAGCCAGTAGCTTTCCTTCTCTGCCCTCCAGCCTCCGAGCTGAGGTAACCAATGTGAAGGGTTGGGTGTGCACCCATTCGACACCTTCTTGATGGCCATACAGAAAAGACCCACATGTACTTAGGGTTCCCAGCCACATTTACATTTTTATAAATAAGGGATCACGTTATCACACTGTCTTTTCTCTCTTAATACATGATGGATATCTTTCCAGGTTAGTAAATATTTAGTAGGTGCATAATATTCCATGATATCAATGTAAAACAATTCATTCAATTCTTCCCTGATCATAGGCAAACATCCAGCTCGTTTCTCATTTTTCATCAGTGCAAACCATGATGCAATAACTATGCTTATATGTACATATTAGTGCTTTTCATTTCTGTAGGACAGACACCTGAAAGCTCACTTTTGAAATTTTAAAAGATATCTTCAGGGCGCCTGGGTGGCTCAGCTGGTGAAGTGTCCAACTCTTAATTTTGGCTCAGGTCACGATCTCAGGATTGTGAGATCGAGCCCCGCATCAGGCTCTGCGCTCAGTGGGGGGTCTGCTAGAGAGTCTCCCTCCCTCTTCCTCTGCCCATCCCCCAGCTCTACCTCCAAAATAAATAAATCTTTAAAAAATACATGAACAAACAAATGATATCTTCAAAATACTTAAACTGTGGTGTTTCAAAGTGCCAGTTAATCCCATATGCTTGGGCACCATCACGTGTTATTTATGCTTGGAATTTTCACCAATTCAGCTGGGAGTTGACAAAGATCAGGGATCATAAATGTATGCAAAGACTTCCTCCCCAGAATCTCCTCTCATAAAATTTTCAAGTCACAAGGTGATTCTAATATCCTACATTTTTTTTCCTTTTCTTAATTTCATGTTATCACTTCTAGTTACCTGCTAAGCAATTTTCACTTATTTTAATACATAGGTTTTTCATGTATTTAAATCCTACAAGCTTTCTTCTTTCTACCCATGAAGAAACAGCAAGAGTATCTGGAAAGACAGGACTGACTCACCAAATATTTGTTGAGCTTTTATTGTGTTCCAGATACTATACTAACCCAGGGAACACACTGGTGAACAGAAAAGACATGTTTTATGCCTTCAGGGTTTTAGGGAAGCTGGAGGGAAAACTAGACAAAGCACAGAACTACACTGACGTCTAACTTCCCTTTCTGAAAGAGGTGCCCACACTCAAACCTAAGCACTGTGCATGCCCAGAGGAAAGATGACCCCTAGTATCAGGCAGTTCCAAATTTTTCCAGCAAGTAACTTCAAAAACAAGTCTAGAATATTTAAATGTATAGAAATATAGTTGAAATAGTCAAATGCCTATTTAAAACTAATACACTAATCTTGGTTACTGATTCACATTTTACATTCAATTAGGACAATTGCTTTGTTCTACTCTCACATCTCATCAAACAACTTCACTTTTATTTCTGGGCTCTCTATTCCGTGCCATTGATCTGTGAGTCTGTTTTTGTGCCAGTGCCATACTGTTTCCACTCCCACAGCTTTGTGGTCTAGTCTATCTTGAAATCTAGGATTGCGTTACCTCCAGCTTCGTTGTTCATTCTCAAGACTGCTTTCGCTACTCAGGGTCTTCTGTGGTTCCATACAAATTTTAGTATTATTTGTTTGAGTTCTGAGAAAAACGCTGTTAGTATTTGAGAGGGATGGCGCTTTGGGTTGCACGGACATTTTAACAATATTAATTCTTCCATCCATGAGCATGGAACTTCTTTCCATTTGTTTGCATCATCTTTAAGTTCTTTCATCACTGTCTTATAGTTTTCAGAGTACAGGTTTTCACCTCCTTGGTTAAAGCTTATTCCTAGGTATTTTATTCTCTTTTTTTGGTGCAATCGTAAACCGTTTTCTTAATTTCCTGTCCCGCTACTCTGTTATTAGTGTATAGACATGCAACAGATTTTTGTATATAAGCAACTTCACTTTTTAAAAAAAAACTTAAGGTAATTTTAGATTCCTATGTGGCTCTAAGAAAGAACAGAGATCCTGAATACCTTTCACCCAGTTTTCCCCAATCTAACATCCTCCAGTATAACTATACTGTAATCGACTGACCACAATTCACTGACCTTATTAAATTTCACCAGTTTTACAGGCAGTCAGGCATGTGTAGGGATGTGTGTGTGTGTGTGTGTGTGTGTGTTTAGTTCCATGTGATGCTGGGGAGACAGAACAATACCATCATGAGGATTCTTGTGGTCGACAGCCACCTCCTCCCTTCCCCACTTCCAGCATCCGGTAACCAACAATCTGTTCGCATTTCTCCAATTTCGTCATTTCAAAAATGCCTTATAAATGGAATCATATAGTACGTAACCTTTCAAGACTGGATTTTAAAGTCCCCATAGTTCCTTAAGATCCAAGATGTGGTAGCAATAGTCTGTTTCTTTCATTATTCCGTATTCCGTGGTAGAGACCGGCCACGGCTTAACATTCACCTGATGAAGAACATGTGGCTTGTTTCCAGATTTTGGCTATCACGAATAAAGCTGCTAGGAACGCTCGTGTACAGGATTTTTAGGGAACCTATGTGCTTCTCTGACCTGAGTGTTTTGTCATGGCAGGAGCCGGTCTTTAACAAATCTTACATCTCACTAGTGATCACTGGTTTACAGAGGGAAGCTAAAAAACAAGATGCAAAATACTGTTTTTATAATATGCAACTGTGGTATCAGAAAACGAATATTATATATTGGAATATTATATGCAGAATACTTTATATATTTCTTCTTAAATTTTTCTAAAATACAAAAAGAAAAAAACTAGGGGTACCTGGGTGGCTCAGTCAGTTAAGGGTCTGCCTTCGGCTCTGGTCATGATCTCAGGGTCCTGGGATGGAGCCCCGCATCGGGCTCCCTGCTCAGCAGGGAGTCTACTTCTCCTTCTCCTCCTGCCGTCCCCATCCCACACTCTTGTGCTCATGCTCTGTCTCACTCTCTATCTCAAATAAATAAAATCTTAAAAAAGGAAAGAAACAAACAAACAAACTAATGGTGGCTACCCATGGGGAAGGGAGGAAACAGTGCTAGGAGTGGGAATATAAGTGAGACTTCTGTGTAGCTTATTTTATGTAAGTTTTGATTTTGGAATTTTTTTTTTTACAACTAAAAAGGATAAAAATTCTTAAAAATTGAATACAAAATGAAACAAACCAAGTTTCATATCAATTCGGCAGCATGGTCACCCCGTATAAAGAATTTCTTCCGGTGACTTTCAAACACAGAATTTGTATCCATATTAGGACATATTCTAAGGGGGGGAAAATTGGACAAAGAAAATTTAAATCACATTCAGCAGTCTAATAGTAGTGATAATGGTATTATTATTTTGAAACTATTTCAGACATACTGTAGAATAAAAGAATTATGTTAATAGGATAATGCTATTAAAAACCAAGACTTTTAATATGATTAAAAACCAACCCCTAAAAATCTTCATTTGATTTGGGAATATCAATGAGCTTGTAGTCTCCCCCCCTGAAAAATAAAATACTCTTTTCCTTGCTAAAAGGCCTAGAAGCAAAAACACCATAAGAACAATGAGCATCTCACACACCTGGATTGTTGTCCTAAATACTATTTGCCTCTAAACAAAACAGGGCTCCTTAAGCTGAGATGCCCTTCAACAGATGACTGGATTAGGAAGTTGTGGTCCATATATACCATGGAATATTACTCAGCTATCAAAAAGAACGATTTCTCAACATTTGCTGCAACATGGATGGCACTGGAGGAGATAATGCTAAGTGAAATAAGTCAAGCAGAGAAAGACAATTATCATATGGTTTCTCTCATCTATGGAACATAAGAACTAGGAAGATCGGTAGGGGAAGAAAGGGATAAAGAAAGGGGGGGTAATCAGAAGGGAGAATGAAGCATGAGAGACTATGGACTATGAGAAACAAACTGAGGGCTTCAGAGGGGAGGGGGGTGGGGGAATGGGATAGACCGGTGATGGGTAGTAAGGAGGGCACGTATTGCATGGTGCACTGGGTGTTATACGCAACTAATGAATCCTCGAACTTTACATCAGAAACCAGGGATGTACTGTATGGTGACTAACATAATATAATAAAAAAACATTAAAATAAAAAAAAACAGGGATGTACTGTATGGTGACAAACATAATATAATAAAGAAACATTAAAAAAAAAAAAACAGGGCTCCTTAGAGAAACGGCTGGTTCTAGATCTGGCACAGGAAATGTGCAAATCTTGTGCCAGTCAGCAAAGAAATGATCAAAGATTACTGGACTTACATGGAAGAAATACAAGAGCCAATTTTTTTAAAAAATATTTATTTATTTGACAGAGAGAGATAGCGAGAGACAAAGCACACGCAGGGGGAGCAGCAGGCAGAGGGAGAGGGAGAAACAGGATCCCCACTGAGCAAGGAGCCTGACACGGGGCTCCATCCCAGGACCCTGGGATCATTACCCCGAGCCAAAGGCAGGCACTTAACCGACTGCACCATCCAGGCGCCCCACAAGAGCCAGTTTGAAGAGATTCCCACTGGCTTATGGTGTATCAATGTTAGCATCAATGTGAAGAATGATTGCAAGGACTGAGGCAAATCAAATATATTTTAAAAATCCATGCATTCATAACAATGTTTTTTAAATGGCTACCACTGGAGATTTCTAGGGTACCAACTTTAAAAATTAATGAAGAGAAAGAATAGGTATTTATTCTGCCTTTCCTTAGTCAACTATTTTTCAAAGTAACCAAATAGTTAAGGAGGGAAAGTTCTTTACACAAGAACTCAAGTTATAAGAATGTTACAAATCACAAAATTAGAAAATTATCACTTGGCCACCTCTAATGAAATAACTTCTCTGGGGGAAAATAGTGATGGCGAAAAGCACCGGGGGAGTGGCTGCTGGGGCGCTTTAGAAAGGAGAGATGAGTCTGACACCACCAAGCCCACTGATTAATGTCGGCACCACCACAAGTGTGGCAACCAGACCTCACGGGCCTTGTGACGCGATCTGGCAGGAATTCCACACGCCACCTAGGAAGTGCCCGAATCACCCAACAGCATTCTTCAGCTCCAAGTCATCTGTGATACAGCACTTGACGACAGTGTAGGATTCTAGCACAGCAAACTTCGTTTCAAGACATAAACCTAACACTAGGACAGGTGGCACTTTTTTTCTCCTTTCGGAGGACGCCTGTGCTGACCAGAGAGTAACCCCTGACTTCACGGCCTTTTTAAGAGCACGCTCTCCAAGTCCGGGGTAGGGTAGACCCTGGCATATGCCCCATGAAGTCACACGCCTGGCCTAATTATCAAGTCTGGACTAATTCTCCCCCATTTTGCTGGGCGATTTCTATCCTTCACAGTCAAAACCAATATGAAACTGAGGACTTTTCAGGTGAATGCGTTTTCCCACTTTGTAGATCATAATGAGAGAATTCTACAGAATATGAAATTATGTGAAGACATCAATACAAAGCAACCCCCTCTTTTTTCAGGCATAATTTTTGAGAAAATTGGGTAATTTTAGGGATGATCATTGGATTCAGCTGCGACACAACTGAAAAGTTGGGAACAATCTAAATGCCCAACAATACGGTCATTATGACGTCTGAATAATGATACTTCAATAAGTGATTAAAAAGTGTCCTGCCTGTAATTACTGGTTTATAAAGGCGTCTACCATATGTGAAGCGACAGTAAAACAGGCTACGAGACAGTACGTACAGTATGCTCTTGTTCGTGCAAAAAAGAGTTGTATTAAATGAGTAAGTATATGGAAAGCCTAAGTTGGAAAGAACAACATGGGACATATGTTAAGTGTGTAGTAAGTGTCGGTTCATAGCTACTGTGGTTTTAACACCACACACACACACACACACACACACACCCTGCTTAAAGGAAGTTTTCCTTATCCTTTTTTTAATTTTGTTTATTTATTTGACACAGAGAGAGAGAGAGAGCACAAGCAGGGGGAGGCACAGAGGGAGAAGCAGGGTCCCCGTTGAGCAGGGAGCCCGATGCAGGACTCCCTGGGATCATGATCTGAGCCGAAGGCAGAGGGACTGAGCCACCCAGGCACCACTACCCTCTTATCCTCTTTCTTAACCCCATCCTTTCCTTAATTTCCTAGACGTTTACTTTTCCTATACTCCACACACACACACACAGCCTTAAGATTCTATTAATTCTATCCTTAGAAATTTAAAACAAATTTAAAATGCAATGTAACTACACTTTTAAATTCTCTCTATAAAGTTCTTGACCATCGTGTAAATATATAGAGGCCCTAGAATAAACAGCAAGTTTCAACTACAATAATATGGGACATGTGAAATAAAATGTTTTGAAGTTAAAATCTTGAAATTAAAGTAAGCCTTCTCTAAGACATTTAAATTAAAGGAAATGTACTAATTAAAGGATACCATGTTTTTATACTCACTACTCTTGTATACTATTATATACAATGTTATATTGTGACCCTACCATCATTATCATTTCCCAACCTGAGAACCAAGAAAGGATGTCTGCACATTTGAATGCAGGTGGCCCAAGATAAAATGTCAAAGGAGACCAAGTCTGTGCTCAATACGACTGCCCTGCCACGGGATAGCAGGCTTGTCCTTCTTTCCCTCCCTCTCAAACCCCTGCCAGCAGCTGCAAAACCATTTATTTCCTTTTTGATTCAGGGACCCAGAGCCTCTTCTTGCCACTCCCATAAAAACATCCTTCCAGAGAAAGATCTCATAAACTTTTTATACTAAAAATCAATAAATAACTGGCAGGCTTAGTGTGTTACATCACTGAGTGGTACCCGCATTTTGAACAAGGAAAAAGACCTTTGGTTAAAGAAATGAAATTCCAGTTGTAACATTTAAGCGTAAGTCACTAAGGAGAATGAGATTTGGAAGAAAGAAGAGCTTCCTACAGTTATTTAAGTTGTTACCTACCTGGCTAACTTAAAAGCCACATCATTACAGACTGATTCTTTGAGTCACGCTGCTAAAAGTTGGGACCATTAGAGCTAATCGTCAGTTTTATTATCTTCAATATAAAGGTAAATGTATTGTAGCACGCAAAAATACCCCAAAAACCAAAAAAACCTATCTTACTGTAAGACCACCAAAAAAACTATCAGAAAATCCTTCTCTAAAAGTTGCCAAGTAATTAAACCTTAGTTCTTTTTAACAGTGGAGAGAGGGACAATGAGAGCAAAGATGTAGGGAGGGGAGAAGAGGAAAGAGACGAGTGACTGCCCACCATCACACCATGAAGTGGAAAGCTGGTGTCGGTGTTAAACCAGAGAATGGAACGGCAGAGCCCCCATTATCAGTGACTATGACAGACCCTCTGCTCTCTGATATACTGTTATAATCTTATACGCTTAGAGGGCTTACACTTTCAAAACTTCCTGTTTTAATGAACATATAGTCTGGATATTTTTCCTTAAAATGAACATATAGTCTGGATAGTTTTCCTTCAAAGTGTGAAAAAACATTAAAGGATAAACCACACTTACCTGAATGTAATATACCCCCTTTTCCTGAGCATACATCATTAGAAAACAATAATCTAAATTCTGTTTTGTTCTCCATCTGAAATAAAAATTTTCAAAAATGAGTTAGGAATCAGACTCAAATTTAGCAAAATAAGATTAAACGTAGTATTTTATAATGCATACTGCATGTTATATTTTATAATATATATACACACATTACATATACACAGGAAACAACAGATATATAAAAAATATCTGTCGACCCACAGATACACAGATATACATACACACACGATACACCCTTGTAGGACAGCATGAACGAGAATTCACTTTTCTCTAATGAAACCTTTATCAAAACACTAATCGTCAAGATGTCCTGAGGGAAAAAAGGAATCTAAAGTCAAGTAAACTTGGGAAGCACATATAGTCCCCTTCTGCAGACATATTAGTATATTAGAGGCATTGAAACATCCAATAGTAAATACATTTGTTGAAAGAAAATTTTTTTTACTCCAATGTTTTCCAAACTCCTTTGACCAAAGGCCCTTTTTTCAAATGTAACATCTTAATGTCTTTGGGAACTGGTGCTTCAACAACTATACGTTGGGGATCAGTGCTTAGCATGAAGGCAGAAATTAATAAATATTGTACTGACTGCTTAAAAAACCCAAAACACATTAACATTTACAATATTAAGTCCTTTCAGGGAATTCCTGGTAGCCTACAGAAACAGACTAACGTTGGAAAAGAGAAGTGGTTGTAAAAGCTAGTGAAAAAACAACAACAATAAAATAAAAGTTTAAATCATACTAAGTAAACTTCTCCAGAATATACCTTATAAGCTGTTCTGAATTTAATGAGATCACCTAGAATTTTTTACCAAATTCATTCCTAAATTTTTTAAAACTAAAATTGTATTTATTGAAAGACAACCAATTACGTGGATATATCTTTCATACAAATTAACAACTCAAGAAATATAAAAAATCTCTTTCCAAAACACTAATTTTTTTCCTTTTTTCTGGTTACATTAAATCCAAAATTAATGTCAATATCTCTTAGATTACATTGTTTTTAATAACACAATGAAAGTTTTCAGTCCTTCAATTTTAGAGATTTAGGGACAAATAAATCAATCCAGTTGACTGGATTTTTACATTATTATAAGTCTGCAGAATACTAATATTGTTTTTATCACTTCCACTGAATCAGTTCTCATTTACTTTGCATACGGATGTGAGGTTTCTATCTAAACAAGCTTTCGAATTATTCTGAATATACTCTTAAGTCATAACCCACAGAACAGCAATTATAAAAGTTATTGAGCAGGGGTACCTGGCTCAGTGGTTAAGCATCTGCCTTCGCCTCAGGTCATGATCCTGGGGTCCTGGGATCGAGTCCCGCATCGGTTCCCTGCTCAGCGGGAAGCCTGCTTCTCCCTCTCCGTCTGTCCCTCTCCCTGCCTGTGCGCTCTCTTTCTCTCTCTCTCAAATAAAATCTTAAAAAAAAAAATTATTGTGCATACTAAATTCAACCTCTCATTAGAAACTCCACAGAATTACCAATCAAATAACCAAAAATTCATTAGCTCTCACAAATTAGCTGAACCCTAAAATGTGCTACATTTCAGTAAATACTTATTATATGGTAAACATTTATTACATATCATACTCACAAGGGTGGGGGGTCTTAAATAACACAGGCTCACCTTACTCTTTCTTTGGAGTCTCCAAAAGTCTCCTTTAAGTTTGTCAGGTCAGGATAATAGCTTTCAGGAGGGGATATTATTTCCACCAAGCCAGAACCGATTTCTTTAGAAAATCTACCATAAGAAAGGTTAGCTGAGTTAGTTAAGTTCTGTGGGATTTTGTTTATCTTAATGCTCAACTTACTGTGCTTAACATAAAGTAAACATAAACAAAAACCAATACGGTATACTGTTTGGGTCACCGTGTGCTCATGGAAGGAACTCACTGTTGATTTAATCTGCCAGAAAATACAAATTTTTCAAATAACACAAAGGTGATTTTTTTAATAATGCTCTAAAAACAGTATAAAATGCTACTATCCTTAGAAAAGCATAGAAATCCTAAGCCAACTGCATGTATTATATTCCTAAAAAGTATCAGAATTTTTTTAAAAAAATCAAATGAAGATATCACAGAAAACAGAGAATTGAAGAAAGACTAATGAATGTGTGTCTGTCTCTATATATTTATGCAAAAACCAAAGTTCCTCCATGTTCAGGAAGGTTTAGTTGTGAGTGACAGACTATATGTCATTCTAACCTAGTCACTTCTCAACTGCGGGCCACCCTGTCCCCCAAGCGTACACTGAGCAATGTCTGGAGGAATCTGGTTGTCCTAACTGTGGGAGGTACTACTGCCTTAGTGGGTAGACACCAGGGAAGTTGTTAAATATCCTACAATGTATACGATGGTCCTCACGACAAAGAATTATCCAGCCTTAAATGTCAGTAGTGTCAAGGTTGAGAAAACCCGTTCTAAAGTTTCTGTAAGCAGCTTGACTAATTCACATGTACTTCCTTCCACATTTGCATTCTCCCTCATTTAGTTCTTGCAAATCTCCACAAAATCCTTGTGCAACTACCTGCCTTCACACAGATGCTGTTCATGCTTAGTTGTACTTTTTCCTGGGCTTGGTGTTCCTACACATGGCGGAAGAAGAGAATCGACAAAGTGACAGCATAAGCCCCACAGACCTGCCCAGGTGGTCTACGGGAGGAGGGGCCAATAATTATTGCCCTGCTCCTGTATCTGAGGGACCTATACTAAACTGTGTTTATACAAAGGGCTGCCAAGAAATTGAGCACCTAAGGAAAAAAAATCTAACAAATGCATAATTTAGTTTTGAACTCTGCATGTATCTTTTAAAATGTCCGGTTTGAGCATTCTGATAGACAAAGAAAGAACAACATTACTTTAAATCTTGAATTGACAAATAATTGTCGCTTCTTTTTGTCTTTTTATGTAAAAGATACATCTCTGGGGCAAAAACAGGTGAAAGTCAATGAAGAAACCCTTACCATGACTAGTTTTTACAACATCACTATTAAAACTATGAAGGCGGTATTATAAAAACTAATCGTATCTGAAGCTTACAAAGCTTTCCAACTGTTAGCTACTCAGTGTCTTGATCACAGTACATTGTTACTCAATCTTTGCAGAAGAGGACAGATGTAGCCATAGTTTGGCACTGAGCTTTGAAAGTACTACAAGACTATCTACCCTGGTAGTAGAAAGATTTTTTTCTTGGTCAACCGAGGGTGAAAGACATTAGTAAACTCATATGACCCTCTCTATCGTTTTCAAGCTTAATAATGTATTTGACAGAGTTACACATGTATGACATTCAAAGCTTTTCTATATTGAAATACACCAATCTATCCATGATCAGAAACCCGGATATATATATATGCACCTACTTTACGACAATGTAAAAGACCAATGATAGTGGCCCAGTGAACACTGAACTCCACAGAGAAATGAGCTATAAAAAAGGCATTTTCTTTTAGCAAAAAGCCAGTAAGTAACAGTAACGAAAATGTTACCATTTTCATAGTTAAGAACTTACTCTTTCTCCAGGTTGGCTACAACACTGTGTACATAATCACTATCTGTCTGGGAAAGAAAAAAAAAGTATACATGCATCAATGTTTTTACACTTTTATTTAAATCTTAATACTGAACTCAAATAAATAATTACAGCATTCAATGAAAGCATTACATTCAATTTTCAGACAACTTATGGATTTGCACTTCTGTATTCTACTTTATTGCACTACAATATATCATTGTACAATAAGCAGATGTCGGTTTTTATTACTTTCAATGGTCTCCGTTTGATTCAGTAGAGAAAACTGAGTGCAGAAAATATTTCTACTCTTTTGAAACATCCGAACTGTAAGCAGTGAATAAATAACAGATGCACCATGCTATGGGGAAAGAATTCTCCACTTGCAATCATACAACCTCGGTTCAAGATTTGTCTCTGTAGCTACTTGGCCCGTGTAAGTGAAAGTAAGTCACTTCCGTGAGCCTTCCTTTGCTATCTTATTAAAAAAAAAAAAAAAAAAAAGGCAGGAGGAAAAAATACCTTAAAGACTATGACACTTAATGATAAAACCATGCAATAAAAAGCTGTTATTGTCTGCATTACTACCATCATCATTATTATTAGGCTGATGAGAACCCAAGTCAAAAGCACTTAAGCCAGAGTTAGAAATAAACGCTTGTCAGACCTGTGTACTTGAAACTTATATACAAATAGGGGCACATGGGTGGCTCAGTTGGTTAAACATCCAAGTCTTGATTTCGGCTCAGGTCAAGATCTCAGGGTCCTGGGATCAAGCCCTGCTTTGGGCTCTGCACTGGGTGTGGAGCCAGCTTGGGATTCTCTGCCTCCCTCTCCTTCTGCCCCTCCCCACCACTTGTGCAGTCTCTATCAATCAATCACCCAATCAATAAATTACATACAAATAGAGATCAAATATTCCCTACCCATTTTAAATATATTCACAGCTTATATTAAAATGCTCAATTGTCAAAAGGAATCAATGATACGTAAAATATGATCTTGGATATAAAAATTGCCAAAACACTTAATACTTGAAGAAAACAAACCGAAACAAAAAGATAAAGCTTAACCCTGGAAATTACAGAACTATTAAGCTATAAAAAGTTGTTGTATAGAAGATTTTCTGGAAAAGTATTTTAACTTTAACTTCTGCTGATTGAAAGTGATTCCTTTTTTTATTATTAAATTTAAAGACTGAGGAGTGAGACAGTAAGACCACCTTCCTCAAACTCTTAACAACTATGGAGATACAACTGGCATGCAACTCAAAAACCTCTGTACTTTCCCTGTATAACCTCAAACATTAGTCAGTGATCTCTCTTTTAACAAATTATTCACTGACATGTTTAACCAAAGAGTATCTTATCACTCATCAGCTATAATTTTGGAGAATATGATCAGAATTGGTTTATATAAATTTTAATGTTAAAGCAACAACCTGAAATTCAATTTGATAAGCATTTATTAAGGGCCAGTGATTTGCCTAGCCAAGGAAAAAGGAATACCGAGATGAACAAGACCAGCTCTGTCTCCCCCACAGGCTGTCCAAGAAGTGGGCCAAGACGAATAAGTGGATGCAAACGTAACTGATTGTGTAATGTGTAATAAAAAGTATGGAACTCAAGTGAACCACATCTAATATTATCTAATATTATATGTAATCCTTATTTTTCATGTTAATTGACATAACTAGCAAAAGATTTGCTTAAATGACTATAACTGGTGTCACTTTTCTATAAGAGAATCCATCCTTTCTGGTATCAGCGAAGGGAACTGTTCTGGGAAGCCTCTGAAGAAAGCTACATGCATACCTGGCCTAGAAACAAACAGCCAGGCCAGTCTTTATCTCCACAGGGCCCCTCCTTGCCTCTCCCCCACCGGACATGTAGACAGTAAGCCAGGCAGTATCGGAGATCTTGGGTCTGGCTTGCTTTGAATTAAGAGAGCACTTTTTCCTGAAACCCTTTTTAATGGCATGTGGAGACTTTGTAAGAGGCAATATTATCATCCAGTTCTGGGAATATATCTGTGAATATAAAACTGAGATGTGTGTATTCTAGGGGGTATGTGAATGGTGTGTTTGGGATAGGTAGGAAGGAGAGCGGGAATACATAGAAAAGGAAGAACATTTTTTTCCTGGAGAATCAAGTGTTCCTCATGGTAAAAATTAAATATTTTTATATTAAAACTAAGATATTATTAGTACTTACTGCAACAGGGATGAACCCTGAACACATAATGCTAAGTGAAAAAAGCACATTACAAATGTGTGTCCACATATTATATGACTGTGTTTGTATAAAATGTCCAGAACTGAACAATCTATACAAACAGAAAATAAATTTGTGGTCGCCTAGGGATGGAGGGAGAAAGGTATTAATGGGTGAATGTTATCAATGGGTGATGGCTAAGGGGTAAAGAGTTGTTTTTTGGGGTGATGAAAATGTTCTAAAACTAAGATGATGGCTGCATAACTATGACTTTAAATAGGTCAATTACAAAAAAAGGATTAAAAAAGTTAAATGTAAAAAAACAATTTTCTATTTTTTATATATTTTAGGGAGTGTAATATGCTATTAATAGCATATATGTGTAATTTGTGAATATTTTATATAAGTACAAATTGGGAATACATGATCAATGGAATGCTGAACAGAAAAGCTTAGGGGGCTTTTCTGAAGAGAGCCCAGAAATAAACCCATCCTTCAAGGGTCAATTAATCTACAACAAAGCGACAAGAACATACAAAGGAATAAAGACAGTTTCTTTGATCAGTTGTGTTGGGAAAACTGCAGTCACATGCAAAAGAATAAAACGCCTGGGTGGCACAGTCGTTAAGCATCTGCCTTCGGCTCAGGGCGTGATCCCGGCGTTATGGGATCGAGCCCCACATCAGGCTCCTCCGCTATGAGCCTGCTTCTTCCTCTCCCACTCCCCCTGCTTGTGTTCCCTCTCTCGCTGGCTGTCTCTATCTCTGTCAAATAAATAAATAAAATCTTTTAAAAGAAAGAAAAGCTTAGATCATTTTGCTGCACTGGACCAGTTGTGGTGAGACAGAGTACAGAATGCTCCATCCCCAACCAGCAGAACACCCATTCTTTTCACAGAACATAAATTCAGTAAAGCTGCAGAACATGGAGTTAACATACAGAAATCTGTTGTGTTTCTATATACTAATAATGAACTATCAGAAAAAAATTAAGACAGTCATCCTGTTTATAATTGCATCAAAAAGAATAAAATACCTAGGAATAAATTTAACCAAGGTGGAAAAAGATCTCTGAAAACTCTAAGATACTGATGGAAGAAATTGGAGATGACACAAATGGAAAGATAAACCATGAGGATGGATTGGAAGAACTGTTAAAATGTCCATACCATTTTCAAAGCAGTCTACATATTTCAATGCAATCCCTATCAAAATACCAACAGCATTTTTCTCAGACCTAGAACAAATAATCCTAAAATTTGTTAGGTAACCACAAAAGACCTCCAAACAGCCAGAGCAATTTTGAGACAGACGAAAGAACAGCAAAGTTGGAGGTAACATGCTCCCAATTTCAAACTATACTCTAGAGCTATAGTAATCAAAACAGTATGGTACTGATAGAAAAAGACAAATAGATCAATAGCATAGAAGAGAGCCCAGAAATAAACCCATCCTTCAAGGGTCAATTAATCTACAACAAAGCGACAAGAACATACAAAGGAATAAAGACAGTTTCTTTGATCAGTTGTGTTGGGAAAACTGTAGTCACATGCAAAAGAATAAAACTGGACCATTCTCTTACACCATACCAAAAAATTAACTCACAATTGCACTGAAGACTTAAGTAAGAGTTGAAACCATAAAACTCCTAGGAAAAAAACGGGCAGTAAACCCTTGGACATTGTTCTCAGAAATATTTTTTGGATAGGTCTCCTCAGGCAAGGGAAACAAAAGCAAAAATAAACAAACGGAACTCCACCAAACAAAGAGCTTCTGCACAGCAACGGAAACCATCAACACAGTGAAAAGGCAACCTACTGAACAGAGGAGATATTTGGAATGGTTGCTCTCCAAAATGTATGAAGAACTGATACAACTCAGTAACAAAAACCTCAACAACCGGATTTAAAAATGGGCAGAAGACCTGAATAGACATTTTTTCCAAAGACGACACACACACAGGCACATGAAAAGATGCTCCCTATTACAATTATCAGGGAAATGCAAATCAAAACAGCAACAAAATACCACTGTCGGTGGGCAAATAAATCGGCGCAGCCTCCACTGGAAAACCGTACAGAGGGTCCACAAAAACGTAAAATACAGCCACCATATGGTCCAGCAATTCCACTTCTGGGTATTTACCCAAAGAAAACAAAAGCACTAATTTGAAAAGATTTATGGATCCCCATGTTCAAAGCAGCATTATTTACAATAGGCAAGATACAGAAGCAACTCAAGTGTCCACTGATAGATAAATGGACAAAGAAAATGTGACCTACAAAGTGGAATATCATTCAGCTACAAAAAAAAAAAAAAATGAAATCTTGCCATTTGTGACAACGTGGGTGGACCTATATAAGTAAGTCAGACAAACACAATATAATTTTGCTTAAATGTGGACTCTAAAAAACAAAACAAATTTACAAACAGAATAAAAACAGACTCCTAGATATGGAGAACTGTTGGTTGGGGGGTGGGGAATGGGCGAAACAGGTGAAGGAGATTAAGAGGTACAAACTTCCAGTTATAAAATAATTTGTGGAGATGTAATGTACAGTATAGGGATATGGTCAATAATATTGTAACAACTTTGTATGGTGATAGATGGTTACTAGACCTATCGTGGCAAGCATTTTTAAATACATAAAAATACTGGGGGGGGGAGGGAGATGGGGTCGCCAGGTGATAGGTATTAAGGAGGGCATGTGTTGTGATGAGCACTGGGTGTTATACGCAAATAATGAATCATTGAACACTACATCAAAAACTAATGCTGTACTATATGGTGGCTAACTGAACATAATAAAAAATAAAATAAAAATACTGAATCGCTATCTTGTACATCTGAAACTAACATAATATTGTATGTCAGTTATAATTCAATTTTTTAAAAAGGTTGAATTAGTCAACAGGCCGTAAGATAGTCTCTAGAAAGAGGTCATAAAAACAAAAACAATATCCACCACCTTGGATAGTTACCTCCTAAATAACCTCTTAAGATTTTTGTATCATTAGGTTGATAGCATTGTACACGTCTTCTCTATCCTTACTCATATTTCTTTATTCATTCTATTGAGTAATGAAAGAAATTACACTTAAAATCTCAAAGATGGTGGAAGAATTTGCTTAGAACTCAGAAGCCCACTGATCAACAGTCTAGAGCCCGTGACATAGCTGAAGGCCAGGCACGCAAGCAGTGTAGACCAGCCCTCAGGCTGCCAACCAATAGAAGGGATCAAGGTGCCCTTTGATTCTTTGTGCTAATTCTAAGAAAAATGCCATTGTTATTTGGATAGACATTGCATTGTATCTGTATATTGTTTTCATAGATGCCCACATACGGGGTGTCATGACGATGTATATAGCATGAATACTTTGTAATGTCGACTATGAAATCTAAGACAATTCATCTAAAAATTAAAAAAAAAAAAAAAACCAGGCTCCTCCTCTAGCACTTTAAAAACATTGTTCCATTGTCTTGGACTTGCATAGTTTCTAATAAGAATCTACAGTACTCTTAATTTTCTTTTCCTGTGCATAATGTGTCTTTGCTTTGGCTTCTTTCAAGACCTTCTCTTTATCTGTTTTCAGCAATTTGATTATGACATACCTGACAGTGGTTTTGTGTTTATTCTGTGTAGGATTTTTTGGACTTCTTGAATCTAAGGATTTATATTTTTCTTCAAATATGGAAAAATTTCAGTCATTATTCCTTCTTTCTCCTCTCCATTCTGGAATTTCATGTGGTAGATCAGTTAATATTATCCCATAGATAAATGCAGTGAATAACACTGTTGTCAGTCTTTTCCTCTATATACTTAATTTGGGGCACATTCTATTGTCATTCTTCAATTCACTGACCTTTCCTTCTGCAATGGCTAATCTGTTAAGATTATACGGTAAATTTTAAATTTCAGATATTGTACTTTCGTTGCTATATGTTCCACCATTTGACTCTTTCATACATTTTCCAATCCATTCCTCATGGTGTTAAGTACTTGAAAATGTTTGTAATAGTTGTTTTGTTGTCCTTTCCTGCCACTTGTACCACCTCCATCATTTCTAGATTTGTTTTTATTAGCTAAATTTTCTTTTAGTTATGATTCCCTTTTTTTTCCTCCTTGGCATGCTAACCATTCTTTATTTGGTAACAGACATTATAAATGCTACATCGCTGAGTGTCTTAATTTTTTTTTTTTTTTTTTAAGCATTGGGCTTTATTTTAGCAGGCAAATTATTTGTGGATTAGTTGACCCCTCATGGGCCTCTTTTTAAGCTTTGCTGGGGTGGGCCTAGAATAACCACTTCAAAGACAATTCAACTGCTCTGGATTCTCCACTAAATGCCCTGGGTCATTACCAAGGACTTGCCATTCTGGCTGGTTAGAACTCATCCTGTGTGAGCAACGGGAATGTTCAGGTTGCAGATCCCTGATCATTTTCTCCCCCAGACTTGTGAATTTCACCTTGTGCACGTGTGGCCCAATACATCAAGGACCCAAAGGCACCATCATTTTCTGTGTAGCAGTCTCCTTTCTGCAACTCTGTTCTGCAGTTCCCACTTGCCCTCTTTGTGACTGCCCTTGTGCAATGTGATCTGGAATGCATCTCCAGGCAGAAGGTTAGAGGAATTGTGGTATTCACAGCATTTATTTTTCTGTCTCAAGGAATCCCATCGTGCGTAGTCTGCTGTCCAATGTAGGAGAACAAATGAATCGTATTTTGTTTAGCCTTCTAGTTGCTTATAACAGGTAAGTCCAGTCCTTATTAACTCTTTCAGGGCCTGAAACAGATGTTACTTTACATAATAAGGATCCTATGAAAATTCCAGAAAGCTAATGTGTACAAGTGACAAATCAAAAGAACTAAAAGGAAGAGTATGTGCTAGAATGGGGCTGGCAGCTCATAATAAATTTTATTTCCCTACAGTCCAAGGAAAAGCTTTTCCTATCCATTTAATGCTTGGCTTTATGATACTTTAAATTCAATGCAGATGTATCAGGAAAGCTAACAAATACCAGTTGGCGTTACTAGTTTCTAAAATGGTCAAGCTGTTAAAAGAATAGATGAACATACCCTTCGTTTCCAATATGTCTACCATAGTTTTTTTTTCCTTCTCCAAAATAGTTGGTGCTACCGCAGTAGTTCTCAAACTTTTCTAATCAGAACCCATTCCGTTCAAATTCTTTAATCATCCTAGTCTAGGCCTCACCTGGATTATTATAATAGTTTCCTAAGTACTTTCTTTGCTTCTCTTTCCAAAGAAGTCAGTGTGATCCTTTTAAAAGGTAAATCATGTTATTCTCGCCAAAAACGCGTCACTACAGTCTAATCATGAGAAAATATCAAACAAATCCAAACTGAGATATTCTACAATGTAACTGACGAGTGTACTCAATAAAGGTCTCCGAGTTCATGAAAGACAAGAGAAGTGCAACGATCCATCATGGATAGGAGGCAAAAACAAAGTGATACTTAGGACTGGATGCCAAAACAGAAAAACGACCTGACGTGGAAAAATGTCTAATTTGAATATAAAGTCTACAGTGTAGCAAATTGTATTATACCAATGTGAATTTCCTGGTTTTGATAGTTTTATCATGGTTACATAAGTTACCATTACACAAGCTGAATCAAGGGAATATGCTATTTTTTGTGTAAATTTTCTATAAATCCAAAATGATTTCCAAATAGAGTATTTTAAAGTAACTTAAAGGAATGAAAAGTCAGTCAAGTGTCTACTTGAAACCCTCAAATAATTTTGTTTTAAGTAGATCATGACAGACCCACTGCCTGTTTTCACAAAGTAAAACCTTACTGGGAACACAACCCCACCCTTTCATTTACATATTGTTTCTGGCTATTTTCAGGCTGCAACAGCAGAGCTAAATAGATTCAAAAGAAACTGTACGGTGCGCAAAGCCTCAAATATTTGCCACGTGGCCCGGTTAGTCCCCTGACTTAGAGTAAAAGCAAAGTTCTTAATATGGCCTGTAGCGTCCTATGTGACCTGGCCCTCCCCACCATTTAATGTATTATATATTTGTTTTTAATCTGTCTTTTTCCATAAGTTTCATTGGGCAGAGGCTTTGTTTTATTCAATGATATGCTTAGTACTTACCACTGTTTGGATAAATATTTGTTGAATTACAAGCAAATTTAATAGGATATTATGTATGTACAATTTCTTCCTAATTGGCATTTGTATGATTTGTAACAAATGCTTAAGTAAACATCTTAAAACTCAACTGCTAAAAAAAATTACAGGCCAAAAACACTATTGAGGCACTAACACGGTAATCTGTAATTTAAAATAAAAAACAGAAACACCAGACAGATAATCAGCAAGTCCACAGAAGACCTGAACAACACTATCAACTTGATCTAACAGACATTTATAAAACACTTCTCTTGGACAATAGCAGAATCCATTCTTTTTAAGCAACATGGACTCTTGTCCAGAATAGGCCATTTGCCAGGTCATAAACAAATACTGATAAATTTAAAAGGCCTGAATTAGAAATAAAACAACAGAAGGAAATTTGGGAAATCTACAAATAGGTAAAAATTAAACAATACATTTCCAAATAATCCATGGTCAAAGCAGTAATTATAAGGGGATTTACAGAGTATTTTGGTCTGCATGAAAGTAAAACTTGACAAATCAAAATTTATGAGATGTATCTAATGTGGCAGAGAGAAATTTATAGTTTAAAATGGCCTCTATTAGAAAAGATCTCCAGCCAATAGCCTAAGATTTCAGAAAAATCTAGGGGAAAAAAATTTAAGAGTTCAGAAAAATCTAAAAATCTAGAAAAAGAGTAAACCAAACTAAAAGCAAGTAGAAGGGAAGAAGTAATAAAGAATGGAAATTAATGTAAAGGGAAGATAAAGAAATGATGAAGTCAATAAAACTAAAAGTTAGTTCTTTGAAAAGATCAAAGAATAATGTCAACTAAATAGCATTATAGGAAGGTCTGTCTGCTCTGCCCGACTGCCAGCCAGCTAGGTGAGAAGATGGAAAAGGTCTCAGAGGGAAGGAGATGGAGAAGGGAAAAGAAGGAAATTGCAGGGGCGTTAGGAAGAGTGAAGACAGGAGACTACTGTTTGGAATAACAAACTTCGTAGACTACTGGGAATCTTTAGCCATGTGTGTATATAATTAATAAGTATTTTATTTCAAGTGCAGGAAAACAAAAAAAAAAAAGTAGAGAAAAAAATATTCCTGTGTAATGCTAGATTCCAAGCTAAGGACACAATCTATTGTCCAGTGGGTTTTTTAAATCTCTTTTAGTACCTTCTTCATTTTAGTACTTCAATAAATGCGTGTTCATTGAATGAAAGAATAATTAGGATGATATCTATACTTCTGCATTTAAAAAAGAGGACTCACAGGTAATTATGAGAGCTTGAGAAAACATAACTAGACAGAGGCCTCTTGTTTCTGAGGCTACTGTACTCTTCACATGCTTTGGGTGGGAAAAAGTTTCAAAGCATTCAGGGAACTAAACCCTGGCTGAAAGCACACTGAACTGTCTAACTAGAAAAGATTAAGCCACTTCTACAGAATTTGCCTAGGAAGCACTGACATTATACAGAATTATCAATGAGCAACAGATACAAAACTGCAAACTCCATTTTCAGTGAGACCAATATTAATAACCAAACTTCTCAAGCTCAAAAGGAATCCAATGTGGTTCCAATAATCAGAGGTAGCCTGAAGAATTGCACAGACTAACGATATTTGCAGGAAGAAGCCTGACTCTACAGCAGCTACAAAGACAGTCTTTGATTAAAAAACAACTAGTCTGGAACACTACTTTGCCCCTCCTCCTCCTTCTGTAACCCAGGGGCCTGGGGGGGGGGGAGCTATTTCCTTCTATGATGATTCATGAAAAAAGCAACCAGCACAGCTACTATACAAAAATATAAGAAAAAAGGTAGAAATTCAGCAAAACCGATGAACAACAAAAAAACTATATCGATAGCCACAAAACAGATGAAAACTTGTGACCAAATATTTCCCCACTAATTTAAAAGAAAAAACACCCAGTTGAAGCACTTGCTCCTATGAAGCAACACCAGATAGGAGAAGTGATTAGGAGGACTCTCAAATGTACGTAGAAATGCAAAGGACCTACAAAATCTAAATCAATCCTGAAAACAACAAAATTGGAGGACTTAGTCCTACCTGATTTCAATACTTAATTCAAAGTTATAGTTATCAGGATAGTGAGGTATGATCCAGCAATTGCACTACTGGGTATTTACCCCAAAGATAGAGACGTAGTGAAGAGAAGGGCCATATGCACCCCAATGTTCATAGCAGCATTGTCCACAATAGCTAAATCGTGGAAGGAGCCGAGATGCCCTTCAACAGATGACTGGATTCAGAAGATGTGGTCATATATACAATGGAATATTACTCAGCCATCGGAAAGAACGATTTCTCAACATTTGCTGCAACATGGACGGGACTGGAGGAGATAATGCTAAGTGAAATAAGTCAAGCAGAGAAAGACAATTATCATATGGGTTCACTCATCTATGGAACATAAGAAGTAGGAAGATCGGTAGAAGAAAGGGAAGAAGAAGGGGGTGGTAAACAGAAGGGGTAATGAACCATGAGAGACTATGGAGTCTGGGAAACAAACTGAGGGCTTCAGAGGGGAGGGGGGTGGGGGAATGGGATAGACCGGTGATGGGTAGTAAGGAGGGCACGTATTGCATGGTGCACTGGGTGTTATACGCAAGTAATGAATCATGGAACACTACATCAAAAACTAGGGATGTACTGTATGGTGACAAACAATATAATAAAAAATATTATTATAAAATAAAAATAAAATAAAATAAAATAAAATTAAATTAAATTAAAAAGGATCAACCTACAGGTCAATGAAACAGAACAGAAGAAGACCCACACATATATGGTCTCTGGATTTTCAATGAAGGCATCAAAGCGACCCAGTGGGGAAAGGAGAGTTTTTTCTTTTCTTTTCTTTTTTTAAAAGATTTTATTTATTTACTTGACAGAGAGAGACAGCCAGCGAGAGAGGGAACACAAGCAGTGGGAGTGGGAGAGGAAGAAGCAGGCTCCCAGCAGAGGAGCCTGATGCGGGGCTCGATCCCAGAACGCCGGGATCACGCCCTGAGCCGGAGGCAGACGCTGCACTACCCGGGCGCCCCAAGGAGAGTGTTTTCAACAACTGGTACTGGAGTAAATGAACACCCACATGAAAAACAATGACCGTGAACACTATATTACATCACAACAAAAATTAACCCAAGATGGTTGCAGACCTAATATAAGAGTTAAAACGAAGGTTTCAAAAGAGATCATCTTCACAATTTGGGGCTAAGCAAGGATTTCTCAGGTCATGGAGAACAAAAGTTATAAAAGAAAACATTAATTAGACTTCATCAAGATTAAAAACTTCTCACCAAGAAAATGTGAAAAACATGAATAGATTTCCACAGATTGGGAGAAAATACTCACAAAACACCCACATTTGACAAAGTAAAAGTATCCAGCATATATAAAGAACTCTGATAAGTCAAAAACAAAACCCACAAAAAACAACCAACCAATATTTTTAAATGTGCAAATGTGTTGAAGAAACTTCCCAAAAGAAGATACATAAATACAACGGATTAATGATAGATAAAGGATGGATAAGTAGAGATATGATAAATGAAAATACTAAAATTTTAGTAGTAAAATATAGGGGTCACATATACAGGTATAAATCTAAAATTCTTTCATCTTTGTTGTATGTCTTTGAAAGTTTGCAATAAAAAGAACATTCAAAAGTTCTTTCCTGAAATTAAGTAAGGTATGGCTCTATATACGCAAAGACCCTATCATGTGCCAGGGAAAAATGATCCACAATGGTTGAAATCAAGACATGTTATAGCAAGATCACTAGGCTCTCAAGATAGAAAAAGAATGATTTGGGCAACTGGGCAATATGGGTTTCTGAAAGCAAGCAGTGAGAAACGTGGAAGGTCATCTGGCTAGCCTCAGCGGCAGTAGCACTCTCCAACCTCCCAAAAAAGCAAATGTGACTGGGGGCTTCTATACCCAAGCAGAGAATAAAGGCAGAAGGTAACATTTTTGACCACACAGAACCTCAGGGAAAATTGCTTATGTGGACCTTTCTTGAGGAAATTAGAAAATGAACTTTAATCAACAGGTTTGAATAGATCAACAATTCAGAAACTACTTTATGTTTATTTAGGATTCAGCAAGTAGGTAGATATGTTGTGAATCATTAGGCCCAAGTTTCCCACTGATGGGGAAAACAGTCAAGAACAAGAAACTGGGGGAGGCTAGAATGAACCCTGCAGTATTGGATTGGAATCAAAGGTATCATTATAAACTCATGATTTTTAACATATACAGATAAATGGACACAGGACCTGTACAGGTGTGTGTACGTATGCAAACTTGTATTTCCTAGCTCTGCCCACTGAGAGGACAAGCAGCAGTGATCCCTGAGAAGCAATGAGCATACCTGGAACCCAGGTCTTGGTTTCTCATACTATTCTCCAATTAAGAGATACCAGGTTCCCTGGGGACATGGCTGATCCCAGGTTTGGGGCAGGGAAAATACAAGATAAGCCTAGAACATCTTACACTGCTAGAATACAAGGAAAAATGATGGGGCATACTGAAAGGACGGAGTAGCCAACTCCAAAGAGCAATCAATGGCCAAATTTGGAACAATTTTAGTAACAAAGTAAAAAATTTATAAAGATATCCACAACTTCACACTGATATCAATAACCAACAAAATAAACGAAACTGAAGAAAAGGATACTTCTTCCTTACAGAATTCCAATTAATGCAGAAGAAACAAGGAAATCACCATTCAGCAAACATAATAATTCTCACAGGCAAGAATCATCAAGAATGACTGGTCGAGAAAAAGTTATGAAGAAAAACAGGATATTTGCATGATCTCAAAGCATCACTCCAGAAGATAGCTTCTCAGTACATATGGAAAAAGAGCCTATTTATAGTAGAGAAACCTGTCAGACACCGCCTTAATCAAGTGATGCAAGTTCACAATGCTGGTAATGAGATATGTCAATATCATCTTAATATGAGCCTCTGAAAAAGAATACCAGGTCACTTCTATGGTGTTCCTGCTAAAAAATGTAAAACCTGAATTTAATCATAAGGATACATGACACAATCCCAAAATAAGACCTATTTCAGAATCCCTGCTTCTTTAAGAGAAAAATATATTTAGAAGAAATGTTTTTTTGTTACTGGTATATAGAAAAATAAACTGATCTCATCCAGCCACCCTGATAAATTCCCCTATTATTTCTAATAATTTGTCTGTTTATTGTTTTGGGTTTTCTGTGTTATCAAAAAATAATTAAGCTCCACTCAAAGTTCAGAATAGGAATATCCAGGTGGCTGAGCCCAGGTCACATGCCTGAACTGGTAAAGCGATTATCTGGCATTTTTAGTTTGTACAAGGGGAGAGAAGCTTCCTCCCACCAAGATTCATAAAATGGAGTATTCTTCAAATATAAAAATAGAACAGGAAAAATAAATTTTGCTAAAATCCAGAATACATGTAGGAAAACATTTTGTCAGAAATGGTCATGAGAGACAGAAATAATATAAATGATAATACAGTGTAAGAAATACTATAAATTGGAATAAAATACATAAAAAATAATGAGGCATAGAGACAACAAAGGATCATTAAAATACTAAGGTTATAATTTAAAGTAAAAGTAATAAGTAAAAGTAAACATAAGAATGATACAATCTTAAAATCTGAATGGCGCACTTCAGAGCAAGTGGAATTTATTCCTCTTTACTCCTGCAATTCTAGAATAGAGTCAGTAAACTTTCAAATAGTACATTAACAGTCAAATTTCAAAACCCTGCATGTTCTATAAATGCCTCATCATTTATGCCCAATTGACCCCAAGAGAGAAATCACCAGAGAGGAACAAAGAACAAAAATAGAGCCAGTAACTACTTTTCTGTGTCTCCTCCCCTCCCAGACAGGCATTCTTATGGACCCTCAAGGTAAAAAGAACATGAAGGATGGAAAGTAAAACAGGCATGAAGAGATTATGATACACTTTAACATCTATATGCATTCTTCTACAGTTCTTTTTCATACTTAATTTTTTGCTCACACATGAAAGTGGACCAGAGGTAATTCACACCTTTACAAAAATTAAAAATGTTTGCAAAAGATCAATTTACTTCTACCTATTTACTCTAAATAAATTTCAGATGGGAAACTGAGGACCGTTTCATAAAAGGGATGAGCAGGGACCTGAAGGATGACTAAGAAAGAGAAAGGAAGAGGCAACATTTCAGGTGAAGGAGTAACACAAACAGAACTGAGAACATGCTAGGGCTACATAACAAATTGAGAGTAAAAGGATGGGAACACAGACCTATTAATCCTGTGATGTAAAAAACCTTTAATAAACACATAGGAAACCTGGAAGAGAAGCAGTTTGAGAAAACCAGATTCACTTAGTTATGGACAGATTAAAAATTGCTCACAAAGCATTCAACTAATGCTATCAAGTAGGCAGTTGGAAATACGGGCTTAGGAAGACACCAGAGATCTAGAGCCAGAAACGATGCACCATGTAGATCACGGTCACAGCCACAGAACGTGCACTTGCTACTAGAGTTAATGTGCCTCGGGCTACCAAACACTTAGATTAGTAACTACCAATCAAGGTAGAATCAAATACAGTGATTAATAATTTTAAATTGCCTAAAGACAATTCAATGAACTCTATAAATCAATGAATGCTATAAATCAACCCTATAACTCAAAATAGACTTTCTTCCCAATACTGAAATCTACACAGATACATATACAAATACTGCACTTCAGGAAGCTTCAGAGATCAGAACACTGCAGGCACTTACAATCCGGTGTCAGTGTGCAATACCTCCCCACGTGTGTGATCTCACTGCACCTGCCTGCAACACTGTTGAGCTTAAAAGGCTCAAAAGCATAATTCTCATCGTAGAGATGCTGAAACTGAGGATGAAGAGAGAAAAAACAACCTGCTCAAGTGGCAGTAAGTGGCAGAATCCAGGCCCTGAATATGGGTCACCTGACTCCAAACTCAGTGTTATTACATCTTAGTGATCGGGTGAAGGGCTATGGCAAGAGGGTCTTGAATGCTTCCGTACACAAATCTGCACCTATAGACTGAAAACTATTTTTAAGTTATGATATTGTGATTTATAATAAATATATATTTGGTCTTTGTCCCATTTCTGGCACAGAGCCCCCCAAACCCTTGGCATTTCCTAAGTGATGAGAGCGACAGATGTGTCTTTTGTTATGTTAACGAGGTGGTTTTTGGACCCACGCCCCACCCTAATGAAGGATGGGGGCTGGCTGCCAGGAGGGCCAACCATGTGATCAGAGTGTTGGAACTTTCGGTCCTACCCCTCCAACCTCCAGAGCAGGGAGAGGACTGGGAGGTTGAATCAATCACCAATGGCCAATGACTTAATAAGTCATGACTGTGTAATGAAGCCACCATAAAAATCCAAAAGGACAGGGTTGGAGAGGTTCCATGCTGGTGAATACATGAAGGTGCTGGGAGAATGGTGCCCTCGGTGAGCACGGAAGCTCCGCACCCCTTCCTACATACTTTGCGCTATGACCTCTTCCATCTGGATGTTCATCTGTATCCTTTCTTACACCCTTTAGTAAACTAATAAACATAAGTGTTGTGCAGAGTTCTGTTAGGCACTCTAATAAATTAATGAAACCCAAGCAGGGCGTCTTTGGAACCTCCAACACACAGCTGGTTGTCAGAAACACAGGGCTTGCAACTGGCATCTGAAGTATGCGTGTACGTGGGGTGGGGGCCGGTTTTGTGCAAATGAGCCCTTAACCTGTAGCTCTGACGTTAAGTTCAGGTAGACAGCATCAGAATTCAGTTCAACTGGAGGACACCCAGCAGCTGTCACAGAGAATTCCTTGGTGTGGGGAAAAGTTCCATACATTTGCTGACCAAAAATGCCAATGAAGTGTCTAGGTAAAAGTACAGACAGGGGTGCCTGGGTGGCTCAGTCGATTGGACGTCTGTCTTCGGTTCAGGTCATGATCCCAGGGTCCCGGGATCAAGGCCCACGTCGGGCTCCATGCTTGGCCGGGAGCCTGGTTCTCCCTCTCCTCCCCATTCATGCTCACTCTCTCTCTCTCTCTCAAATAAATAAATCTTATTTTTTTAAAAAGTAGAGACACACGGGGAAGAAAGACACAGTAGGGAAGAAGTGAGTTTTTCCCTACATAGAAGAAAAAAACTGAGTCTTTCCTTTACCCAAGTGTATATTTTTTTCTTTTATAGTGTTAAGGCTTTTTTTTTCTCATTAAATATCAGTACATGCTCAAAATTCTAATTTTACAAAACTGTATACAAGAGAAAGTGGCATATCCCCATAATCCCAACTTTCACAGTATGTGCTATTAATAGTTCAGAGTGTATTCCACAAGACCATTTTCTCTGTTCAGCTAATTAATGCACATGTAGGAGCTGCATAAATGTGTGTATGAGCTTGAATATATTTACACACTTGCAAATGCTTCTACTGGATCAATTTTTAGAAGCAGAATATTAGGTCACTGAGTATATAGTACCTGAAATTTTAAATAGCCAAACTGCTTTCCAAGGAGATGGTACCAATTTCTCCTAGTTGGCCATTTGTCTCCATACAAATTTTGTCAAAAGACATATAAACCAAGGTGACTACACCAATTTCTGCTGACATACAATATGCGATTGACAAATAAAATCTGTATAAATACAAATGGTCAAAAGACATATAAACCATTATTTAATCCCACTTGGTAAAGAAGTCCAAATTAAACATAAGCAGTATATTATTTGTATCCATCAACTTGGCAAACAAAATTAAAGAGCATGGGGATAGGAACACAAGCTCTCTCACAGACTGCTGGGAGAGGAATAACCTGGCTCAACTTCTGGAGGTCTTTCGGCCATGTATGAACATTTCAATGTGTATGGACTATGACCTGGCAATTCCACATTTAGGAATGGCTCCCACCTCAGTAAGTATACAAGTGCCCAACAATTTACTTATAGTAATGCACAGTGCCGTCTTCCAAAAATTTGGAAACAGTCTAAATGTCTATTGATCAGAAATTAAGTCAATTACATTAAAACCATATAATGGAATATTTTGCAGTCATAAAAAAATGATGCTATGATATTCTTTTTAGCATATAAAAATGTCCATGATATGGACAAATATATAGAACAATCCCATTTATATATAAATGTATACAACCTATAGGAAAAACTTCTTAAAATATATTTCAGAATATCAATAGTAGTTATATCTACATGGAGGAGTAACAAGTAAATTTTCATTATACATTTCCATAATTGTTTTTAAATGGTATGCATGGGTTTATTTTTATATTAAAGAAAACATTAAGAACATTTTCCTTTTAAAAGACTTGGGAAACTGAAAAGCTGGGACTCAGTACACCAGAACCAGATAATGTCCTAAATCCTCTCATATTCTGCAATTCTACATGGTAATTAAGAAAATATTTACTCCAGGGGCTTTTTTCCTTCATTATTCCCAAAAAGTATATTCAATATGCTTTCCCCAGATCTTGTGAGGAGACTAAAATATAAGAAATATTCCTTGTTCTTATCGTATTTTGACTTTTAAAATAATAATGACGGCTGCATCTTGAGAATACAGAGAAGGGGTAGAGAAAATAAGGAAATGATAAAACCCCAACCCAGGCAAAGCCTTTCTCAGGTTTCAAAACTCCCAAAGAAAATCAGTGCAAATCTCCAAATTTAGGTCCTAGAACCAAAAATGGGGACTCACTGCTCTTAAATATTTATGTATATAATATTATCCTACTCAAAACAGATCACTATTTCTGGACTGTTACTGCAGGAGACAAGTTACGGCAAACACAAGTCAGACTTACATTTAACTGTCAGAAAGAATATATTATCTAACCTTTATTCGTCACATTTTTAAAAACATGGTTATAAAAGCATATTAAAACATTCATTTATGGTTTCAACTCCTATACATTACATGTAGTAAAAAATAATGACAAATAATTACCTCTCCTATGAAGACGACTATAACACAGTCCAACTTCTCTTCAGGATACAGATTATCAATAAGGGAATGAAGGGTTTCTATGAGGTAAGATTTAACTTCTCTCTTCACTGTGGGAATTCCCATTACTATTGACACTGAAACAAAATAATGATAGTGATTACATAAAAAGATTTCACAGAGACAGTATAGAATAACACTAGTATTTCAAAAGTGATTATACCCTCTCAAATTGATAGAAATAACTAAGAAATCGAAATACATTACTCACTAATAATTGAGGGATCAAAATATAACTATAAAATGTACTACTATACAAAGGAAAATAATCAAAGCCTATAAAGGCATACCCATAACAGGGTAATTCTTTTCCACAAGGCTTATCCATAAAAAATGTCAAAGTAAATGTCTACAAATGAAGACATTAAACCTCACATTAAAAACAAGTGACTGTAAAGTATAAACAAATATAAATTATACAACTAAAAGTCAGAAACACTGAACACATCTTAAAAATTAGTGTCTCAAAAAAAAAAATCAATGTCTCAGATATCATGTATATAATGCAATCCGGAGGACACAACATCCCTTCTGTGGTTTTCTTGCCAAAAACACATAACCTCAATCTAACCATGAATATTAGACAAATCCAAATTAGGGGGATAATCCCCAAAATAATTGTCCAGGTATTCTCTGAAGTGTCAAGATCAGGAAAGAGAAAGAAAGAATAAGGAACTGTGCAAGATGGCCAAAGACGAAGGAGACATGACAAGTAAATGGAATATGGGATCCTGAGTTGGATCCTGGAACAGAAAAAGAAGAAGAATGAGAAAATGACAAAATCTGAATAGGATCTAACGTTAGTTAACACTATAGCACCAATGTCAAGTTCCTGGTTTTGATCATTATATTATGGTTACATACAATTTGAACATTTAGGGGAGCTAGGTGAGGTATATGAAAACACTGTGTGTACTATCCATACAACATTTTTTTAGCCTAAAATTACAGCCAGTTCTACCATAATGCTTGTTTTACAACACAAACTTTTTCCTGAGTGACTAATGCATTAGGGAACGATCCGAGCATAATGTGGATTACACATTTGCTTATGTTCAATTTGTCCTCTGCGACAAGCATTCGCTAGGTAAACACAGAAAATGGCATCCATTTGAAAGGAGTTCAAAAAACTGAACCAAGCAATGTAGAAATATACGAACAGTATACACTTCTAACTTCTGCCAGCTGTCTCAGTTTGCTGCACGTGAAGAACCACGTATCTACATCCAGTGTTGAAATTTCCACCAGATTGCAGATAACCTGCCTTGCATCACACTTCTCAAAATCTTCCAAGCAGCAATCCTTCTGAAGCCCATTTTAATAGGCAAGCCTCAAGTATTATTCAGTACCATTTTTATCGTAGTACTTAGTATTTCTTAATCATTTAGCATGTGTAAAACTGTGCTGTTTCTGCTTGTCTTTTTGCATGTGTAACTACAGTTTCTGACCATTGTGATACTAACCGACTTTTCTCCTTTTATTACACAATTCCGCATAGCATGATAAATTTTAAGAATGCATATATTGTGTTATAACAGGACTGTAATCAACAGGAAGTTTTTTTTTAATAACACCTTTTAAAAAGTCTTGGGGCGCCTGGGTGGCACAGCGGTTAAGCGTCTGCCTTTGGCTCAGGGCGTGATCCCAGCGTTATGGGATCGAGCCCCACATCAGGCTCTTCCGTTATGAGCCTGCTTCTTCCTCTCCCATTCCCCCTGCTTGTGTTCCCTCTCTCGCTGGCTGTCTCTATCTCTGCTCGAATAAATAAATAAAATCTTTAAAAAAAAATTAAAAAAATAAAAAAATAATAAAAATAAAAAGTCTTAATATCCTGTTATATAGCAGTAGAGAAATACTTTGCAAATGTTTAAAAATATTTAGGTCTTAATAATGTAAAAATGTATTAGAAATGCTATGAAATACTTAGAATTCATGAAATTCTGAAGTTAGAAGGGAGCTTGAAGATCATGGCTCAATAAGTCTACCACCATGATTCTGCAGATAAGAATACTAAGATCCCTAATTTGGCTATATGCAAAAGAATGAAACTGGACCAGTCTGTTACACCATACACAAAAATAAACTCAAAACAGATTAAAAACCTAAATGTGAGACATGAAACCATAAAAATCCTAGAAGAGAGCATTGGCAATAATTTCTCTGACATTGGCCATAGCAACATTTTTCTAGATATGTCTCCTGAGGCAAGGGAAACACAAGCAAAAATAAACTATTGGGACTACACCAAAACAAAAAGCTTCTGCACAGCAAAGGAAAATATCAACAAAACTAAAAGATGACCTATACCAAATGGGAGAAGGTTTTTACAAATGACATATCCGATAAAGGGTTAGTGTTCAAAATATGTAAAGAACCAATAGAACTTAACAAGAAAAAACAAAATAATCCAATTAAAAAGTAGGCAGAAGATATGAACAGATATTTCTCCAAAGAGGACATACAGAAGGTCAATAAGATGAAATGAAAAGATGAACATGAAACATGAAACATGAAAAGATGCTTGACATCACTCATCATCAGAGAAAGGCAAATCAAAACCACAATGAGATAACACCTCAGATGTCACTGATATAACACCGACAGATGTCAGAACGGTTAAAATCAACAACACAAGAAAACAGGTGTTGATGAGGATGTGGAGAAAAAAGAAATCCTCATGCACTATCGGCAGAAATGCAAACTGGTGCAGCCACTGTAGAAAACAGTATGGAGGTTCCTCAAAAATTAAAAAAGAACTTCCCTATGATCCAGTAACTGCACTACTGGGTATTTAACCAAAGAATATGAAAGCACTAATCCAAAAAGATAAAAGCACCCCTATGTTTACTGCAGCATTATTTACAATAGCCAAATAATAGAAGCAGCCAAGTGTCCATGGATTGATGAAAGGATAAAGAAGATGTGATATATATGTGCACAATGGAATATTACTCAGCCATAGAAAGAATGCAATCTTGCCATTTGCAACAACACAGATGGAGCTAGAGAGTATAACGTTAAGAGAAATCATTAAGTCAGAGAAAGACAAATACCGTATCATTTCACCCATAGGTGGAATTTAGGAAACAAAATAAAGAAAGGGGAAAAAAGACACAAACCAAAAAAACAGACTCTTAACTATAGAGAACAAAGAGATGGTTACCAGAGGGGAGGTGAGTGGGAGGACAGATGAAATAGGTGATGGGGATGAAAGAGCACACTTATCATCATGAGCGCTGAGGAATACATAAAATTGTCGAATCACTATATTGTACACCTGAAATGAGCACCATATATTTACTATATTGGAATTAAAAATTTAAAAAGCAATAACAACCATCCCCCCCAAAGAGTACTAAGATCCAAAGGGTTTAAAAGATATCCCCAAAGGTAGATGCCACACTCCTCTGTTCCATTTTGAGATGAAGAGCTTCCTGGGGCTCAAAAAGAGATCTGTCGTATTTGGACTTCTGGGCAGATAACAGAGCGGTAAGATCCTGAGCTCATGAACACACAGTGCAACTAACTCTGAAGAAGACTCAAAGACTGGCACACGTAGAGAAGGCCACATTGAGAAGTGCATGAGGGGTGGAAATGCACTTAGAAACCAAACCTCTGTGAGCTAAGCACACACAGGAGGGATACCGTGAGCACCAAGAAGGGAGAGGGGCAGGAGCAGAATCCACACCAAGCACCACAGGCACGGAGAACCCACACTGGAAAGAGGAGTCCCCATAACATCTGGCTTTGAAAACCAGTGGGGGGCTTAACTTCCAGAGTTTTAAAACCAGCAGACTAACTCCAGGTACTTTAAAATCAGCTGGCGTATTGCAATGAGCGCTGGGTGTTATGCGCAAACAATGAAGCATGGAACACTACATCAAAAACTAATGAAGTACTGGGGGCGCCTGAGTAGCACAGTCCTTAAGCGTCTGCCTTCGGCTCAGGGTGTGATCCCAGTGTTCTGGGATCGAGCCCCACATCAGGCTCCTCCACTGGGAGCCTGCTTCTTCCCCTCCCACTCCCCTGCTGTGTTCTCTCTCTCGCTGGCTGTCACATAAATAAATAAAATCTTAAAAAAAAAAAAAAAAACTAATGAAGTACTGTATGGTAAATAACATAACATAACATAAATAATTAAACAAATAAATAAATCAGCTGGCTTAGCTCCAGGAGAGCTGGAGGATAACAGGAAACTGAGTCCCCACCCTCAAAGAGCCAGCATAACAAATAACCCTGCAGAGACACCACAAGGAAGCAGCGATTTGCAAAGTGCCTGGGGTATCTCAGATTTTTCACTGAAGGGGTGGGAGTCTTTAGGAGACTTCAAGAACAAAAGTCCTAGCAAGCACCATTCTCTTAACCTAGACTCCCTTCACTCCCCACCCCACCCCCCCATCCCCGCCCCATATAGCCAGATACTTGTGGGAACCACCACAAATACTCTCTACATATCTTGCTAGCACCAAGTGCCCCGCCTCTGCATTCCCCTTCTGAGGCACCACATTCAACCTGACCCACTCAGCAGGCATGCCTCCAAAGCCGCTCCTGCCCCAACACACCATGCAAGCAACCCCAGAAGGGACAAGTGCCACTCCAAAGTGACTCCTGCCTTAGGGAGAAGGGAATATAACCACACAAACCAGTGTACCCACAGTCCCATCAGTCAAACCTTATAACTGGCAGTGCAGAGATAGTGCCCTGCAGCTCAGTATACCTGCAGTCCTGGAGCACACAGACTAAGGGCAGGCATCCAATCTGATGGCTGACCTACTACAAGCCCCCTAAAAGCACAGGGACCAAACCCTGACCAGTGTACCCCAAATAGGTAAAATGGGCCTTTGAAGCCAACTGGACTGAAGGTAAACGCAGCTCAGTCACACAGGAGGACCCATGCAGCCACACTGGAGACACCCCTGAAGTGCCTGTTTCCAGTGAACAGAGGACATTGTCCTACAAGACACCAAAAGACCTCTTCATAAGGCCACTACTTTCAAGATCAGGAGATGTAGCCTATTTCCCTAATACAAAGAAACAAGCACAGAGTTAGACAAAATGAGGAGACAAAGTAATAAGATCCAAATGAAAGAACAGGACAAAATCACAGCAAGAGAGCTTAATGAAATGGAGCAATATGTCTGATAAAGAATTCAAAGTAATGGTCATAAAGATACTCACTGGACTTGAGAAAAAAGTGGAGGATCTCAGTAAGACCTTCAACAAAGAGATAGAAAATATAAAAAAGAACCAGTCAGAGATGAAAATTTCAGTAACTGAAATTCAAAATACACTAGAGCAAATCGATAGCAGAATAGAGGAGGCAGAACAACTAAGCAGTGATGTGGAAGAAAGAGTAATGGAAAGCAACCAAGCTGAACAGCAAAAAGAATAATAAAAAATGAGAATAGGTTCAGGGAATGCAACAATATCATCAAGCATAGTAATATAAACATTATATGGATCCCAGAAAAAGACAGAAGGCAACAGAAAACTTATCTGAAGAAATTACTGGTGAAAATTTCCCTACTCTGGGGAAGGAACAGATATCCAGATCCAGGAAGCACACAGAGCCCGCAACAAAATTTAGCCAAGGAGGTCCACACCAAGACACATAATAATTAAAACAACAAAAACAAGCTATAAAGAGAAAATTTTAAAAACACAAGAGAAAACAGTTATATACAAGGGAAACCACATAAGGCTATCAGTTGATTTTCAAACAGAAACTTTGCAGGCCAGAGTGGAGTGGCAAGATATATTCAAAGTCCTGAAAAGATAAAACATGCAACCAAGAAAACTCTATTCAGCAAGGCAATCATTCAGACTAGAAGGAGAGATAATGACTTTCGCAGACAAAAGTTAAAAAGTTCATCACCACTAAACTGGGCTTACAAAAACAAAACAAAACAAAGCAAAAGACAAACAAACAAAAAAACATTAAAGGGAATTCTTTGAGTAGAAAGAAAAGGCCATAATTAAGCATAAGAAAATTATGGAAGGAAAAAATTTCACAGGTAAATGCAAACATATAATAAAAGTAGTAGATTAATCACTTACAAAACCAGTATGGAGGTTAAAGCACAAAAGCAGTAAAATCAATTGTAACTATAAAAATCAGTCAAGAGATTCATAAAAAGTATGTAAATATGACATTATATACATAAGCCAGCCGGGGGGGTGAGGCACATAGGAAAAATTCGGTGCATTTAGAATGGGTTCAAAAACCTAAGTGACCATCAATTTAATATAGACTGCTATACACATAGGATGTTCTATATGAACCTAATGGTAACAAATAAAAAACCTGTAATAGATACATAAGAAAACAAAGAGAAAGGTATCCAAGCGTAACACTAACGAAATCCATCAAACCAGAGGAAAGAGCAAGAGAAGAAAAGAACTGCAAAAACAACCATAAAACGAGTAACAAAATGGCATTACATACATACTTCTCAATAATCATTTTAAATGTAAATGGACTAAATACTAAATCAAAAGACATAAGGTGACTGAATGGATAAAAAAAACAAGATCCATATATATGCTGCCTATAAGAGACTAATTTCAGACTTAAAGACACACGCAGACTGACAACGAAGGGATGGAAAAACGTTTACCATGCAAATGGAAGTAAAAACAAAACTGGAAAAGCATTATTTCTATCAGACAAAACAGACTATAAAGCAAAGACTGTAAAAAGAGACAAAGGACACTACGTAATGATAAAGGGAACTATCCGACAAAAGGATATAACAATTGTATATATTTATTCACTCAACATGGGAGCACCTAAGTACATAAAACAACTATTAACAGACATAAAGGAAGTAATTAAATTAACAGTACTACAATAATATTAGGAGGTACCCACTTACAGTAATGGACAGATCATCGAGACAGAAAATCAAGAAGGGAAGAGTGGCTCTGAATGCTAAGATATATTCAGGACATCCAATCCCGAAACAGCAGATTACACATTCCTTCCGAGGGGATATGGGCCATTCTCCAGAATAGATCAAATGTTAGACCGCAAAACGAGTCTCAATAAATTGGAAAAGACTGAAATCATGCCAGCCAGCCATCTTTTCCAACCACAATAGTAGGAAACTAGAAATCAATCACAAAAAAAAAAAAGGTCTGGAAAGAACACAGATACATGAGAATAAATAAGAAGCTACTAAACAACGAATGGGTCAACCAAGAAATCAAAGAAGAAATAAAAAAATACACGTAGAACACGAAAATGAAAACACAACAGTCCAAAATCTTTGGGAGGCAGCAAAAGCTGTTTTGTTTTGTTTTTTAAAGATTTTATTTATTTATTTGACAGAGAGAGAGACGGCCATCAAGAGAGGGAACACAAGCAGGGGGAGTGGGAGAGGAAGAAGCAGGTTCCCAGCTGAGGAACCTGATGTGGGGCTCGATCCCAGAACGCCGGGATCACGCCCTGAGCCGAAGGCAGACGATTAACTACTGAGCCACCCAGGCGCCCCATGCAAAAGTTGTTCTAACAGAAAATTTTATAGCAACACAGGCTTATCTCAAGAAATAAGAAAAATCTCAAGTAAACAGCCTAACCTAACATTTAAAGGAGCTAGAAAAAGAAGAAAAACAAAGCCCAATGCCAGTAGAAGGAAGGAAATAATAAAGATTAGAGCAGAAATAAATGAAACAGGGACTTAAAAAACAATAAAACAGATCAATGAAACCAGGAGCTGGGTCTTTGAAGAGACCAAGAAAATTAATGTACCTTCAGTAAGAGTCATCAAGAGAAAAAGACTCAAATAAATAAAATCAGAAATGAAGGAGAAATAACATCAACACCACAGAAACACAAAAGCTTATAAACTTTCATAACAGATTATGAAAAATTATATGCCAACAAATTGGACAACATAAAAGAAATGGATAAATTCCTAGAAACATATAACCTTCCAAAACTGAATCAGGAAAAAATGGTAAATTTGAACAGACCAATTACTAGCAACAAAATTGAATCAGTAATAAAAAACAAAAATCAAAAAACAGAAAAACCACAACTCCCGAAAAATAAAAGTCCAGGACCAGACGGCTTTATAGGTAAATTCTACCAAACATTTAAATAAGAGTTAATACCTATTCTTCTCAAATTATTTTTTAAAAAAAGAAGAGTAAGGAAGCTTCCAAATACATTCTATGAGTCCAGCATTACCTTGTTACCAAAACCAGAGGAAGGCACTACATAAAAAGAAAACTACAGGCTAGTATCTTTCATGAGCATTGATGCAAAAAATCCTCAACAGAATATTAGCAAACTGAATCCAAGAATATGATAAAAGTAAGTCACATAATCAAGTGAGATTTATTCCAGGGATGAAAGGGTAGCTTAATATTCACAAATCAATCAACATGATACATCACATTGACAAGAGAAAAGACAAAAACTGTATGATCATCTCAATAAATGCAGAAAAAGCATTTGACAAAATCAAGTATCTGTCATAATAAAAACTCTCAACAAAGTGGGTTTAGAACATACCACAACATAATAAAGACCATATATGAAAAATTCACAGCTAGCATCACAACCCATGGTGAAAAACTGAGAGCTATTCCTCTAAGATCAGGAGCAAGACAAGGATGTCCACTCTCACCACTGTTACTCAACCCAGGAATCAAAGCCCTAGCCACAGCAATCAGACAAGAATAAGATAAAATAGGAATCCAGAATGGTAAGGAAGAAGTAAAAGTTTCACTATTTGCAGATGACATGATACTGTACATAGAAAACTCTGAAGACTCCACCAAAAAACTACTACAACTGATAAATTAATTCAGTAAAGTCACAGGATACAAAACATACAGAAATCAGTTGCATTTCTATACACTAATAATGAGATAGCAGAAAGAGAAACTAAACATTAATCCCACCTACAACTGCACCAAAAAGAATAAAATACCCAGGAATAAATTTAACCAAGGAGATGAAAGACACATACGCCAAAAACTAAAAAACACTGATGAAACAAACTGAAGAGGACACAAACAAATGGAAAGATACTCTATGCCCATGGCTTGGAAGAATCCATATTGTTAAAATGTCTGTGCTACCCAAAGCAATCTACAGATTCAATGCAATCTGTATCAAAACAACAACAGCATTTTTCACAGAACTAAGACAACGAATTTAAAATTTTTGTGGAACCATAAGAGACCCCAAATACGCAAAACAATTTTGAGAAAGAGCTAAGGTGGAGGTATCACAATCCCAGATTTCAAGATACATTACAAAGCCATACTAATCAAAACAGGATCATACTGGCACAAAAACAGACACAGATCAATGGAACAGAACAGCGAACCCAGAAATAAACCTATGTTTATATGGTCAAATTACCTATGACAAAGGAGGCGAGAATATACAATGGGAAAAAGTCTCTTCAATAAATGATGCTGGGAAAACTGGGCAGCTACATGCAAAAGAATGAAATTGGACCACTTTTTTACACCATACACAAAAATAAACTCAAAATGGATTAAAGACCTAAATGTGAGACATGGAACCATAAAAACCCCTAAAAGAAAAGATAGGCACTAATCTCTTGAACCTATGTCCAAGCTTTAGCTACATTTTTTGGGTCTGTCTCCTCAGGCAAGGGAAACAAAAGCAAAAAACAAAAACAAAAAAACAAAAAACAAAAAACAAAACACTACTGGGACTATACCAAAAATAAAAAGCTTTTGCACAGCAAAGGAAGCAATCAACAAAATAAAAAGATAATCCAGTGAATGCGAGAAGATATTTTTGCAAATGATATATCCAATAAGTGGTTCATATCAACTCAACGCTAAAAAAAAAAAAAAACACAAATTATCTAATTTAAAAATGGGCAGAAAACCTGAGCAGGTATTTTTCCAAAGAAAGCATACAGACGGCCAACAGACATGAAAAGATGTGCAACATCACTCATCATCAGGGGAATGCAAGTCAAAACCACAATAAAAAGATAATCCAGTGAATGCGAGAAGATATTTTTGCAAATGATATATCCAATAAGTGGTTCATATCAACTCAACGCTAAAAAAAAAAAAAACACAAATTATCTAATTTAAAAATGGGCAGAAAACCTGAGCAGGTATTTTTCCAAAGAAAGCATACAGACGGCCAACAGACATGAAAAGATGTGCAACATCACTCATCATCAGGGGAATGCAAGTCAAAACCACAACGAGGTATGACCTCATACTTGTCAGAATGGCTAAAATCAAAAAGAAAAAATAACAAGTGTTGGTGAGGATGTAGAGAAAAAGGAACCTTCATGCGCTGTTGGTGGAAATGCAAGGTGATGCAGCCACTGTGGAAAACAGTATGGAGGTTCCTCAAAAAATTAAAAGAAAGAACTACCATATGATCCAGTAATTCCACCACTGGGTATTTACTCAAAGAAAAGGAAAACACAAACTCAAACAGATAATATGCACCCCTATGTTCCCTGCAGCATTTTTACGATATCCAAGATAGAGAAGCAACCTAAGTTTGCATCCACAAATGAATGGATCAAGAAGATGTGGTATATACATACAATGGAATATTACTCAGCCATAGAAAAGAACGGGATCTTGCCATTTGCCACAATATGGATGTACCTAGAGGCTATAACAGTAAGTGAAATAAGTCAAAGACAAATACCGTATGATTTCACTCATATGTGGAATTTAAGAAACAAATGACCAAAACAAGAGACAAAAAAAATAGACTCTTAAATAGAGCAAATTAGCTGGTGGTTGCCAAATGGGAGGTGGGTGGGGGGATGGGTAAATAGATAAAGCGATTAAGAGTATATTTATAATGAGCACTGAGTAATATACAGAATTGTTGAATCATAGTGTATACCTGAAAGTAATACAACACTGCATGTTGTAGTTATACTTCAATTTTAAAATTAAATTAAATAAAACTATTAAAAAAAAGAAGTTTGTCATATTTGTTCCAAACAAATATTTATTAAACACCTATCGAACCTAAGGTATTATTCTAGGTGATAAGGATAATAGTGAACAACGTAGGTAAGGTCCCTGCCCTCATGGAATTAACATTCTAGAAGAGGAAAAAAGATAAATAATATAATCTCAGTGGGTGATATGTTCTATACAAATTAAAATGTGGCAATATTAAAACGAGTGGGTGGGGAGCAGGGAAAGGGACAGACACCTCTATAGATAGCGATGTTATGAAAGGCCTCTCTTACATCGCCTTAACTGATAACTAATGATAAGAAAGAGCAGAGCAAGAACATTCCAGAAAAGAGAAAACAAGGCCCCAGAGAAACAATGATCTTAACACAGTCAAGAAATAGAACAGAATGTATCTAAAGCAGAATGAGCCTAGATTCAGAGAATTAATTAGGAGTCAGATCAAATATAAACTTAAATTTAGTTTTACCTGAGTGCAAGGGAAAGCCACTGTGAAGTTATAAGTAGGAGAGTGACATTATCCAATTTTTAAATTTAGAACATGACCACATTTTGTGGCAAACAGATAGAAAAGTATTCAGAGTAAAAGCATTTTGGGGAGATCAGTTAGAAGTTAGGTGGTCTGAATTAGGGTGCTGGAAATGGGGTTGAGTGGATGGATTTGAGACCCTCACCAATGGGGTTTAACACCAGGGGAAACAAGGGAGGGGAGGAGCTAAGGGCTGCTTGATTAAGCAGATGAGAACACCCCGCCTGAGGAGCAAAGGGCTCCAAATCAAGATTTCTGTTTTGATGATGTTACTCTGAGATGCCCAGAGGCAGGATGAGTTAGCCTGGAAGCAGATTCCCATATACAGCTGACCCCTGAACAACGTGGATTTGGACTGTGCAGGTGCACTTATACATGGACTTCTCTCAATAAATAAAGTACTATAAATGTATTTTCTCTTATGATTTTCTCTTTTTTTTTTTAATAGGCTCTACACTCAATGTGGGGCTTGAACTCACGACCCCAAGATCAAGAGCGGCATGCTCTACCGAGTGAGCCAGCCAGGTGCCCCTTCCTTACGATTTTCTTAATAACGTTTTCTTTTCTCTTGCTTACTTTATGGGAAGAATATAGTATAATACACAAAACATACAAAATACGTGTTAAGTGACAGTTTATGTTATTGGTAACACTTAATGCTCAACACTGGCCATTGGTAGTTAAGTTTTGGGGGAGACAAAGTTATACATGGATTTTTGATTGTGTGGGGTGTCGAGGGTGGTCAGTGCCTCTCACCTCACATGGTTCTAGGGTCAACTCTACCTCAGAATTTAAATTAAAAATACTTTGAATGTTTAGAGTATAGACTAAAAATGTAACAAATGTGATGTGAGGCATTCCAAAGAAATGTCAGCTCACATGGAGCTCAAAGACTTTGTTTATGGAAAAAGTGAAATACATACTGACCCAGAGTATGCAAACAAAAATGGCATAAAATAACAATGCGAACTCTATTCCCCACCAAGGTCTTGAGTTGTTTTGTTTTTGTCTTAACTTTAGATGGCATGTGTAGAAAAGAAGCCATTTTTCCCCAAAAATATACTGTTTAAGACCTGAAATTTAAATTCTTTAGCCTACACCAAGGCACTCAAGGTCTCCAGAAGCATGAAAAATAAAAATACTAATTTCGGCTAAACCTGCAGACTTAAGAGTATCCAGGCTTGTGGTAATTCACAAAATTACCACAGAATAAGACAATTTTCCCTGCATTCTGGACCCAAGGTAAGACTGCCCTTCCTGGTCCATTTGTTCTTCTGGTCCAGAATGTACTTCTATGGCTTACGAGCTAGAAAATGTATTTATTCTAAGGAGGCAGAATTCAGAATAAATACATCAGCAACATGAACAACATGGCCCTGTCGTCCTTTTAGGGAGGACCAATGTGGGCCAAGGAATAGAGCCGAAAGATTGGACTAAGTATTTTTATTAACTGTCCGGTATTTTCTATTCAAGTACTAACTGTGCAGCATCTGTAATATATCTATTATGTGCAATCTAAAATACAGTCATAAGGTAGGACAGAGCTAGCAACTATTGTTATTTCAGTTTTCTTCAATTTTTCTGAGAAGTTTTCAAAATCTAGTACTTCCTTTAAAATCAAGAAAAATTTAGGAACAATCTAAATTTGGCATTTTCCATCTTCAATCACTAATGTACCTTCAGTTAGAACTAAATTACTTTTCTTTTAAAACATTCATTGTCAGTCAAATATTTTTAGCCTATCATGTTTCCTTAGGGTTTGATTTTAGTCATTTATTTCTCATTTCTTTCCTCGTATTCCATGAGAATGTATTTGTTACCTCTACCGACTAGCTTTACCTTCTCCATCTTCCTTGGCTTTATCTTTCTCTTTCCTGAAAATTAACTCTGGAAAACCTTCAAGCCTCAGTCTTAGGCCCTAACTATCCCTATATATTCAATCGGTTATTCACAAATGATGAGCCATAAAATTACATCTAACTCAGATCTGAGTCCGCGATCTGAATATTCAACATACTTTCCTCCACAATAACTCACAATTACCTCTTCATTTAACATATCTAGATTTAAGTTATGATCTTCCCACAAACCAATGCTAAAAAATATTTACCGCTGTTCCCTACCTCAGTGGAGAGCACCCACCATCCACTCAGATACATGACCCAGAAACCTAAGACTTAATCCTTGACCACATCCTCTGTTTCAGTCTACAAAAACAGTTCATTCATCACTATGTCCTCCCATATATGTCCCCATACATTCCAAACTCCTCTGTCCATCCTCTTCTTCCCATCTCTGCTATTATCACTGTTACCTAGTCCACACCTGTCCTTTCTCAAGGGGATCACTACAATAGTCTATTACTGGGGCCTTTCACATCTACTCTCCTGCACACAAATTCAACTATTCTTCCCATTGCAGCAAATGCAGTCTTTGCAAAATTTACATCTTATAAAGTCATCCTAAATAAGTCCTGCTTAAAACCCTTCAGTGGCTTCTTTCTGCTCTTAGGTAAAAGCCCAAATTCAAAGATGGTCTGCAAGGTCCTGCGTTGTCTGGCTCCAATACATCTTTAGTCTCATCTTACTTATTCCACGTTTCCCCTCACTCTACACTTCATCTACAGTGACCTTCTTTCATTTTCTAGAACATTCCACACTCCCCTCCATTACAGGGCTTTCATGATGCTGTTCTCATTTTCTAGAATACTTTTTTTCTCCCATATGGTAGCCGTGATTATGTACCTACCATGTCCATGTCCCGATTCCTGGAATTTGTGAATATATTACCTAACATGGCCAAAGGGATTTTGTGGATGTGATTAAGGATCTTGAGACTGGAAGGTTATCCTGGATTACCCAGGTGAGCCTAATGAACTCACAAGGGTCCTTATGAGAGGAAGGTAGGAGAGTCTGTGAGAGGAGGAGATGCAACGATGTAAGCAAGAGGTCAGAGTCACAGAGAGATCTGCAGATGAAGGAAGGGGTACTAATGAATGCAGCCAGCCTCAAGAAGCCAGAAAAGGTAAGAAGTGGACTATGCCCCAGAGCTTCAGAAGGAACACAGCCTAGTCAACACATCGATTTTAGGACTTCTGGCCACCAAAACTAGAAGAGAATAAACTTATGCTGTTTTAGGTCACTGGGTTTGTGGTAATTTTTACAGCAAAATTAAGCAATGAATACACCCACCTTCACCAGTAACTGCATAGTGCACTGATCTCGGGTCAAATGCATTTTTAAGGCTTCCCTAAAATTCTTAATTGAGGCAAATGCCCCTTTTATGTATTCTCAAGGCATCCTCTACATCACCAGTTAAGGTTGTAACATACAATTATTTACAAAATTGATTATTTGACTCATGCATTCTCCTTTACTAGATCGAAGTTCTACAACACTAGGAACCACATCTAGTTTTGTGCACCAAAGTACCCGGCAAAGTACCTGGCACATAGTAGGCACCCATGGATTTTTTTTCACTTCAGCACAAGAACAACCTGCTGTCCTCTACCAATCAGTAACGCCATTTTGGTAGGTAACCTGTGGAGGGTCTTTCTTCAGCCATCTTGCTCAGCACTACATGGGCCCTGAATCTGAAGAGCTCTGAGTTTCTTTCAAGAAATTTTCTTCTGTTATATATTCGGTTATTTCCTCTCTCCACTCCCTTCTCTCCTTCTGAAATTTCTAGTAGATCGGTATTAGAATTTTGGTCTACCCCAGTTCTTTGTGCCTTTTAGGCAGCATTCTAGAAAAACTACAAAGCTCAATCTTTCAGATTGCTGATCTGATCTTCAGCTGTGCCTCCTCCGCTTATTACTCCATCTGTATGGAAAGTTTAAATATAGTCAATGAAATCAGAACACAGAGAGATCCAATTGATCCTTTATGAACTAGCCTCTCACCCCTCTAAAATCTATTGATCATGTGTAATTTCTAAATCATATTCTCTTGCTCTGCCAATTCAATTGCCTTGAGTAGTAAGTATTCACAATGTGGATTTCCTTAAATATTTTGTAACCCTAGTTGTACAGTATGCCCTTTTACCCATCTGTAGTTGCTGGATCTATTTGTTGCAGCCTGCAAATTTCATGGAAAGATCTAGATATGGTGTGGGTAGGGTGGGCTGGCAATTTTTAATTCTTCACAAAGGAATTCAAGCTCCTCTTTAGACAGTCAGTAGCTGCCTGGAACACATTCTCCCTCTTTAGTCTTAGGAAGACTTAATGGTCTGAGTGCTGTTCCTTATTTAATCAGCCTGACTACTGAAGAACTGAATTTTTAGCAAGAAGCAGTTTTTCTTTGATATAAAAAACAAAAGGGGCACCTGGGTGCTCAGTTGGTTAAGCATCTGCCTTCGGCTCAGGTCAGAATCCCAGGGTCCTAGGATCAAGCGAGCCCTGCATGGAGCACGCTGTTCAGCAGAGAGTATGCTTTTCCCTCTGCCCCTCCCCCTGCTCGTGCTCTCTCTCTCAATAAGTAAATAAAATCTTAAAATAATAACAACAACAAAACTCCAAAAGTTCTTAATATGAAGTCCCTAAAAAGATTTGCAGTTCCACAAAATCCCAGAAATTACATATGGAATTACTTTCTCTATGTGCCTTTTTCTAAGTAGAAAGTGTGCAGCTTTCCTAGGATAGCCAAAGGGTTCTGTGACTCTAAAAATGTTAAGATCCACTGCTTAAGGATTTAGGAAGATGATTTTAATGTAAATCTGAGGGTTTTCTTGTTTTTTCCAAGTTGTCTGCTTTTTCTATCTCTCAAAAATAGTGCCAGATTAGTAACAATATTAACTAGTGTAAATCTGGTTGACCAAGATTTCATTATACTTGTGATTAAGTCATAAACAAATGGGATGGAATAAGTATCTTCAAAAAGTAAGAGAATGTCACAGTCACAAAACAATGAGCTACTATAGGAGAACCTTTTAGATGTTCTGAAGTTTTACATGACTTTAAAAATACCTGTATTTCTTTTCATTTGCTATTCTTACTAATGAAGACATCGTCTAAACCAACAACTGTACTAAATGACTGAGACATCTGACCCAAATAGTGATTATTAAAGGAAGAGATATGATATCAACTTCAGAAATAATTAATGATCAATGTTCTGAAGAAAATAATTTAGAGTACACCACACATCTAGTCTTTGTACATCCAGCACCTGCTGGATAAATATTTATTGAATCAATACGGAAATGGAAGAATGAGTTAGTCTGAATATGATATTTTAAGAATTATCACTTCCTTAGGAAGGCAGTGTGCAATTTTAAATGATTCATAAAGTAGAATGATGGCAGAACTAAAAAAAGACAAATATAAAAGCTTATGCTAATAGATCAAATGAGAAAATGCAACACACACACACACAAAAGTAAAATACCTAAGAATCGTGCTGAATCAAAAGCAGATTAAATCGGCTCTTCAAAAACATTATCACAAAGATGAATTTCATTATCTATCAAGCAATGGCTTTAACAAAAGACAAAAGACTTACTAGGAGAGCAAAATGATATTTTGCTATCTACATTTTAAAATCTCCAAAGAAAAGATTAACAAAGTCAACATCGAGGAATAAAAATCATGAAAGAACAGTAAGTAGAGCCCACAAGGAAAATTCAAGCTCTGGCAGTTCTAACGAGAGGGGAAAAATATGCAATAAACCATCTTTTCGCTATATTAGAAAAAAAAAAAAAAAGCAACCCAAAGTATTTCTATTATTGCCTGAAAGGTTAAACGAAAGTGATTATATGTCTTCCAGCTCTCTAAGAAAAAGCAGGGGCAAACATCAGAAAACCTCTCTTGATGAGACTGTGAGAGCTACTACTGTTGAAAGAAGACACAAGAAAAAAAACGTCATTTCAAATTTTTTAAAACAGAAAAATTAAAAAGGTTTAAACATTTTTCTGCCCGGAGATGGGGCTTACACCAGATTTCTCATGACGCTTTCCAGCTCTAAACTCTGATCATGGAGAAAAATATCTAACCCCTTTGAACGTAAATGAGTTCTAAGTTATTATGCAGAGAGAGGGAGTTTTTCTTCTTTGACCTGCCAGGCTTCTGATGGTCAATGTTATACTCCAAGATCCAATTAACAGCAGCAGTACAACCACAGTAAGAAACAAAATAAAGTTACCTCCTGTTCTTCCATTACCGATCTGCAGAGCAGGCTGAAGGCTTCTTTCATTTTGCAATAAATGAGGCAAATGATAATAAATACTTGGCACTTGAAGAGATTTTTTGCTTGTTAACTCCTTTAATAGCTTCAGGGTATTATCTAAAACAGAAAAGCATAATTAATGCACAGGACTGCCTTACTTAACACAAGTTGCTGATTTTACAAATACAGCAGTAAAAATTTGTGCCTTTTAGGGAGCATTCTCATATATTATGAGAACTAGAACTAAGGAATTTTCTTTCCTAATTTCATACTTTGGTGAATAAGATCTCCATTTAAAATGAAAAAGGACACTTGCTCAACCAAAGTCTCAGAGTCCCAATGTTGACAGCACTCCAAAGAAGCCACAGTACCGTGAAAAGGCAGAATGCTTTCATCACTTGCCTGAGTTCAGAACTCAGGCCCTGCAGGACACTCTCAACATGCCACCTGTTTATGAAAATGCAATAAGCATGTTCACCACCAATAACTTTCACTTTCCTTATGCTATTCTATTTTACTGAATTTTCACATGGAAGATTTTTTTTTCCAAAAAAAAATACAAGTACAATAATTTAAACAGCACAATTTGAGAATGCTCCGTAGAGATCCTAACTTCCAAATAATTTTTCCATTTTTCTTGGAAGAGTTAATGAATCCTTTAATATAATATGAAATAAAAAATCTAGTAGGCAATATTGTTTTAAAGTTCCAACTATATTATAATTTAATCTTTTAAATACAGAAGTTAGCAGTAAGGACCTAAAGCCTTGAAGATTTCATGCAAAACTCTATGAAAACTCCATTAAAAATGTGACAAGAAACAAAAATTCACAAAAGAAATGCAAATAACTGTTATATTAACATTTAATAAAATTAACATTTAATCTCATAAGAAACAATTGTAAATTACAAGACACCAATTTCAACCTATCAACTTAGCATAAGATTAAATAATAATATTAAATATTGGTGATAATGTGATATATGTTTCAGCTATTCAGAAGGGCATCGAAAAAACCTAAAACATGTCTGCATTATTAATCAGTAATTTCCCTTTTAGGAATTTCACTTTTATGCACTCAGTAAATATTCAGTGATGATCTATTTTGTCCCAGCCACTGTGTCATGTGTTTAGAAATGAACAGTCATCAAAACATAGATCCTTGTTTTTAAGGGAAGTCATAACTTAATGAAATAACGAAGGGCTACCAGAAATGTGACCAATTTATACACAAAGACATTCATCGCAGTGTTATAAATTGGGGAGAAAAAACGACACAGGAAAATCCTATTTGCCTAGTAGTAGAAAAACATTTAACACATTATGGTATATGGTTAACTAACATACAGCCATTGAAAATGGCATTTCCGAAGAATATTCCATGACGCGGTAAAATGCTAATAGCCTTATTCCAAAAGTAAAAATGAGGCTCTAACACACAATCACAATTTGGAAGAAACACATAAATGGAAAAAAGACTAGAAGGAAACACAAAATGTTAAATCACTTGGCAGCAGGCTTATGAGTGATTTTTTATTACCTACACCATTCCATAATTTTAAATGTTACCGTGCCATGACATACATTTCACAATCAGGAGGGCAAGCACAGAGCATGAAAATTTAAAAACAAGGTCAGGTAGTGAATCTAAGACAAGAGGAATGAATGACAAAGGATGGGAAAAGATGCTGCTAAATGAAAAAGTGTATTAATCTTGAAAGATTACATAAATTTTGAGGCGATTACATACATATGTCAATTTAATTATTAGACTAAGAAAAGCACAAAACAGAGAGAGAATAACTGGCATTCGTCTTACTCTAACCACAAGTTCTTAGAGAAGGAACAGATCAGATACCCCCGAAAGTACACACTGTAATAAAACCAATTTTTTTTTATAAGTCAGAGATAAGAGTACTAATTGCTTCAAATAGCTCAAAGGTTCTCCAGAGTCTGAGGTCCATACAAGTCACAACATAAAAACACAAAATTAAATTTTAATCTCATTTGGAATATGTTTTTTAAAGATCTGGCTTTTTGCTATTGTCAGTGAAATTTATACAACTGAAATCTAAATCAATATTACATTACTCTCTTAAAATCAAATTTGGCAATTAATAAAAATTGTTTTATAATTTACCATTATAGGAAAGTTTTGTGTGATGTTTCTCTCTGATAACAGTAGTAAATGCTGGTTGATAAGCTACCTCATACAACTCTCAAATAAATTATTTCACATAACCCTTTGAAAATATATTTTTATAGTATAACTAAAAATATCATTTGTACCTGAAAATTTATTTAATGCATCCTTACTTCCATTTGTTTCTGCTCCTACACGCTTGAACTGTTGTACGATGGCATTTAGTTCAGAAGAGCGTTGTGAGATTCTATGTTCAGCTATTCGAAGACGTTCTTTCAAGGCAAGAAACTCTCGTTGATAAGCAATCAGTTTTTCTAGAAGCAAAACCAAAAGTTTTTAGTATCTTAAAAAAAAACATATAACTGTAAGATCAGAAATTTTAAAGTCAAATTTCCCAGAAAGAGATATTCATTTATGTATTGATAGAGAACTGAAAATAAAAAAGAGCCCTAACCAGTTATATATAACAAAGCCTCCATAATGTAATGTTTGTTTGTTTTAGCGTTAGAAAGCAGGTTTTTTTTCCTGAGACTTTCTTTAAATTTTTTAAAATTTAAATTCGACTTAGTAAACATATAGTGTATTATTAGTTTCAGGGGTAGAATTTAGTGATTCATTAGGTGCATATAACACCCAGTACTCATTCCATCAAGTGCTCCCATCCCCCACCCACTGCCCCTCCAGCAACCCTCAGTTTGTTCCCTATAGTTCAGAGTCTCTCATGGTTTGTCTCCCTCTCTGTTTTTGTCTTATTTTTCCTTCCCTTCCCCTGTGTTCATCTGTTGCTCCTAACATCTGTAAGAATGCAAGCACTTTCTACTTAGCACTTACAAAATGTAAAGATAGGGAGAAAAGGACAAAAGTTTTTAGAATTAACACTTCAAGCATAATACTAACATCATTTCTCAAAAGGTTCGAACAACTTGTTTGTATTAAGAAGATGGAGAGATGAAGTATTGAAACTGATGATAATATATCGAATAATAAAATGATTATTGCCTCTTTTATAGCATAATCATTTATTTCCATAGGGTGTTTCCACTGTACTTCCTATTCTGCAAACATTTCCCTAGGCCAGACTTTGGCCAAATTCCTGATTCCTAAACACTCTATCAGACAGATGTAAAATAAACTGGGATGACCCCAGTTAAAAGTCATCCATTTTAATTTGAGAGAATCACAGGTCAGGAAAACCTCAGTCTGGGAAATAAAAGAGGATTTTATGAGGATAAATGTAGGCATTTGAAACAACAGTATCAGACAGCTCAGAAAGACAAAGTGCACAGTGAGAAGAGGCCTAAGGACAGAACCTGACATCAAAATCTAAGAGATGATGAAAGAAAAAGCATTCATTAATCTCGATCAGCAATGCTGAAAGATAGCTGAGACTCTGGGAGTAATATGAGCAATTTCCACAACCTCATTAAACTAAGAGAAACCCGAACAATGGTTTTCAACTTCTGTATCAAGCTAGATAATCCAAGGCTACTATTTTGACATCTCAACAAAACACACTTTAGAAAGACCACTTTTTATTTAATATCATTATCTCTGCTTTATTCAAGGATAGACACAATAAGAAACAGACTTACAAAAAATAAATCGGCATGTTTCATAAAGTTAGTCTTAAAAACAGGCAATGATGTTGTTCCTTGTCCCTTACACAAAAGCCCACAGAGTAAACACCTCTTCAAAATTTTGTGGCAGGGGAAAAAAAAAGTCTGTCCTGCTCAACCATCATTCTTCCTTATATTGAACAATGACAGCCACGTAAGCAGCTGTATTCCCCCTTAACCTGCTGGCTTTAGGAGGGAAGGAAGGAAAAAGCAGGCTGTGATTAGGTCGGGCAGATAGGGAGCTTCGAGGCACCATCAAGGTCCTAACGACTGACCTGGGTAGGGGTCCAATAAAATTCGTTATTATACATTCATAGTTTAGGCACTTATCCATATGCATAAATGCGTTAAATAAAAGAAATGTCAAAAAGATACTATTCACAAACACAAAAGTATAAACAATTATACTCTAACAAAAACTGTAACATTGATAACAAGAGATACCCAAGATTCATGCAATGAAAACTACAAACCCCTTACGGACACCTCTACCAAAAGAGTAAATGAAGTCATCTCAATCCTTAGTGAGAAGGCTCAAACTTGTAAAAAGGATAAATTCTACCCTAAGTTAAATAATAAATTCAATTCAATACCTTTCAAAAGAATAATGAAACTCTTTTGGAATATGACCTTTTATATGTGATTCTAAAATTCACCTAGAGGAGAGAATGTGTTTAAAGAGGGAGAAAAAAAAAAAAACAAACAATAAGGGGGAATTTGCTCTGAGATCAGAACACACTAGAAGGTTATAGAAATTAAAGCATTGTGGACTGCCAGGTCCAGAGAGTGCAGACAAGAGCCGGTGACACCAAGCAGGCTGTGTCCAAAATCAGCACAGGTCAACGGTCCCTTCAGTTCCTCCCTCTTCACGTGAGCAAGTTAAAATCCTCTCCTGAACACTCACGCAGTGCTGAGGGTGTGGTTTCTTGACATCACCCACCCAAAAGAGAATTAAAACTCTCTGGAGAATAAGTTTAAGACGAACCTAAAACAATCTGGTGTACAGTAAGAAAACACTATTTAAAAACAAAAAACACCACAGGACTTGTCAAAAGGGCACAGCAAGGGACCTGAGGGGCTCGTCACCAGATTGGGGGCAATTTAAGTACGAAACAAATATCGATAGTAACAGATGAGGGAGATGGGTTTCTTAGAGCAGAATGCCAACCACTAAATGTAGAAGGAATGATGAATGTTGGAAAAATCACCATTCTGCAACCATCACAGCAATGACTGATTCAGGCAAGAACTGAAAATGGACGCTAAGACTGGCGGGGGGAAGCGTGCTGAGCAACGGGATAGATATGCCACCTCAGAGCGTCTCCCTACAAAGTACTCGTGCATTTACACAGGACAAAACGTGCTGATTTTACCAGGAGAAACGTGGCAGACATCTTCCTTAAGCGATCAAAGTTTACCTCAGCAGCCAGAAAACGGACGTGAGGTGCCTCCTGATGCGAGGCGCGGAGGACACGCCTCGTTCGCGCGGTATTCCTGCCAAAAATGCATAATCTGAGTCTAATCTCGAGGAAACATCAGACGCATCCAAACTGAGAGACAAGGTACAAAACAAAAAGCTGGTACTATAAAAAAATGTCAAGGTCATCGAAGACAAAGGCTTGTGAGGAACTGCCGCAGATGAAGGGACTAAAGGAGATGAGACAACTCAAGGCAAGTGCAGTCCTGGCTGAATCCTGGACCAGAAAAACTACACGCTACAAAGAACATTACTGGAAAAGAATAGCAGAATACGGGCTATAGACTAGATATTATACCAATGTTAAATTCCCTAAATTGGATACTCATAGCAGAGTTCCTTGTTCCTAGGAAATCGACATTAAATTAGTTAGGGGTAAAAAGGCATGATTTCTGTAATTTATACCCAAATATTCCTAAAAACAAATGAATTATCTACATATAGAAAGATGATAGAGGCAAAATAGTCACAATAGAGGAAATGTATAGAAAAGTCATTTTGCACTGCCCTGGTAACAGTTCTTGTTTGAAACTTTAAAAAAAAAACAAACAAGTTTTTAAAAAGTAAGCTGGAGGACTGGATGGCATACAGGTTAGGGCTTTTCACAGCGCTTGACTGGGAACACGGGATATGGACCTGAGCGCAGTCTCTGTCCCTTTACACATTTTCTTGGTACTTTATGAAACCACCTTCCCAGAGGCCAGCTTCACCAAGCAGGGAGAGTAACCAGTACCAGCAGAGAAATGCCCCCATCCCTAATTCCAAAACACTGCCCTGCTTTGAGGTGACCTGGCCACGCTTCTGGAAAGATCCCTTGGGCCCATGAAGTGCTGGATCAAGTCCTAAGTATTTTCTTTCAGCCCAGATGCTAGTGCTGTTGTTAGCCCAAAGCCCACAGCTACGAAACGGCCCCAAATGGGTCATTTCCCATCTCTCACATCCATCCTTGGTTTCTATATTAAAAGGATTCTCTCCATGATATCAGAGCAAGTCCATACTTCACACCATGTCAATGACAGAGTATGTGTGGTAAAGCCCTCGGCAAGATCTGCTAGGAATACCACAGAACGCTGTTGGCTCCTCTCAACAGAAAGGAGTGACATATAATCTCCCCACAGCTCTCCTACGAGTGCAGTACATCCTCCGTCATCTACCCAAACACAGGCTCACTAGTGACTTCTAGAATTTTCTCTACCTCTATTTCCCATAGTATTACACTGCTCCCTTGAGGAGAGTGATGTATCATCCCAGGAGTTCAGTTCAAACTTCAGAATAGACCAAAAAAAATCCCTTCAAATTAATGATCACATGTTTGACAATTCTCTGTTCTCAACATTAGTAACACAATTCTTATTTTTGCTTTTCTTTAATCATTCCCTTCAGTTTCTATTGGGGGATTGGCAGGAAACCTTGTGGGAACGCTTATACTATCATCTTACTGGGAAGTGCCTAGTTTTATTTGTTTTGTTTTTATTGTAAAAGTTAATATAACTTTTGTTAATTGCAGAAAATCATATATCCAGATGAAACAATGAAAGTACAAATCATGTTGCGTGAATCTAAGACTCTGAAACAAAATTTCCAAAGAGACCACTTTAATTCCTTCAAAGCAAATAATCAAGCCAGTTTTCCTGGGAAAAGTATACCTTTAGGGTCTCAAACACTTATTAGGTTGAACCATATGAAACTGCTGATATTTGATCATTTTTGACAAAAATGTCAATTTCACATGGTTAAATAATTTAAAAATCACAGCTTTGGACTCAACAATTTAAAAATGTGTGAACAATATAGATGAAAAATTAACACAAACAAAAGGTACTAAAAACAAATACCCAATACATAATATATAAAAACAGAACAAAAAACTTCATTTTTCAAACAATAGTACCTCTTTATTATCAAGATGTAGGGGATACTACTGAATTCTATGAGCTAACATTAAAAACTGGCTTTTTATATTAAAATTAAAATTACCAAAAGTTAAACCATTTTTAAATTTCTTAATTTTAAAATACATTAAACAATAAAATTCTAGCACTGGGAAGAATGTTGATAAGTACTGTGGTCCATCCCTCTATCCTTTAGTACTACAATGAATTATTTCAAACAGATAAATATTTATTTATGAGGAACTCCCTTAGAAATATATTCCACAATTTGACAAGCTTTACTTTTCAGAAGTCATTGCCTTTGAAAAACACTTCCCCTCACATTCATCATTCTTAGACAAACATTTTTTTAAAAAAGAAAGCCCAGATGAAATTATGGGCAGTTTCCCATTTAAAAATCTTTTTTTTTATTTTAATGTTTTTTTATTATATTATGTTAGTCACCATACAGTACATCCCTGGTTTCTGATGTAAAGTTCGAGGATTCATTAGTTGCGTATAACACCCAGTGCACCATGCAATACGTGCCCTCCTTACTACCCATCACCAGCCTATCCCATTCTCCCACCCCCTCCCCTCTGAAGCCCTCAGTTTGTTTCTCATAGTCCATAGTCTCTCATGCTTCATTCCCCCTTCTGATTACCCCCCTTTCTTTATCCCTTTCTTCCCCTACCGATCTTCCTAGTTCTTACGTTCCATAGATGAGAGAAACCCTATGATAATGTCTTTCTCTGCTTGACTTATTTTGCTTGGCATTATCTCCTCCAGTGCCATCCATGTTGCAGCAAATGTTGAGAACTCGTTCTTTTTGATAGCTGAGTAATATTCTATTGTATATATGGACCACAACTTCTTAATCCAGTCATCTGTTGAAGGGCATCTCAGTTCCTTCCACGATTTAGCTATTGTGGACAATGTTGCTATGAACATTGGGGTGCATATGGCCCTTCTCTTCACTACATCTGTATCTTTGGGGTAAATACCCAGTAGTGCAATGGCTGGGTCATAGGGTAGCTCAATTTTATTAGCCATCAGGGAAATTCAAATCAAAACCACACTAAGATACCATTTAAAAATCTCTTAAAAAATAAAAGAACTGAATTCAGAAAGGGTTTAGAAGAACTAGTGTAGAAAAGCCAAAAGACAACGGAGCAGGAGTCCAAATGACATAGGTCGAACAGAATTTGAACAGACAATTCTAATTAGAATGGATATAGCTAAAAGTTACAAACAAGACAAGGTATCTCATTCTCTAACATTCCCATGCATAAGAACCACCTGGAAGAAATTGTTAAAACACAAAATTCTGGACCCCACCTCCAGAGATTTTGATTCAGGTCTGACACGGTGCTTAAGAATTTTAAACAAGCGGGGCATCTGGGTGGCTCGGTTGGTTAAGTATCCGACTCTTGACTTCGGCTCAGGTAATGATCTCAGGGTTGTGATAGGAGCCCTATGTCGGGCGCCATGCTGGGCAAGGAGCCTGCATAAGACTCTCTTTCTCCCTCTGCCCCACCTCTCTTTAAAAAAAAAAAAAAAAGGACTTCAAACAAGCTCCAAGGTGATGCTGAGACACCCATGAGCAGCACTGAGGTAACAATACTGTCCCCAAAGTAGGTCTAGACTCAAGCAGCCTGGAAATTTGTGTAGTTCTGCTCTACTATCTACTAGCTGCTTCTCCTCTCTCTGGCTTACATGTTAAGGGATCGGTGGACAGAAGGGGGTCATTAAAATGTTCAGGACATAATCCTCAAGATTACACTTGGGGCACAGAGGGGTTTCAAAATAGCCAGTCGACACCTACTTCCAAGGTCCTCTTAAGAATTATGTAGAATTACCAAATCATCCCCTGTTTCTGGAGTATTCCACTCAGGATCCACCATATAAGCATGGATTCTAAACTCAAAAGGGAAAATGGAGCTCATAGATATACAGAATCATATACTTTATTTAAATTAAAACAATGAGTAAAATTCCTTTGTTCCCCTACATAATGTTTTCACTATGCTTACAAAACAGAATCCTAACTAGTGAATGAATACCAGATAAGCTATGGTTGAGAAGTTTTCTGGAATAAAATCACTTTTTGTGAATTGTCCCCTAAGTAATATAATCATTAACAATGTCATTCAAAACAGACTTCCAGGTAGAGGTTTATTAAGAGTTAAAATCTATCCACTGAAGCACAATCCCTTAAGATAATCAAATAGTGCTGCATATACTTGCAACAAACTCCTAGAAATATTTTCTTAATCTAAATAGCTGCAAATCATTTTCCTCAATTTCTTGGAGGACAGGGCAATCTCTTTTCAGCAATTATCCTTACGTCCCAAATTCCATTATCATAGTGAAATGAGACGAAAAAACAGTAAATTGCATAACTTAGGATAATGCTTACTACAGTATACTTAGCCGTATGTTTATAACCATTCTTTACTTTCAAAATATATCAACAATAATTTTATTAAACCTGATTTTTAAAAACTCAACAAGCTATAAGGAGCTTGGAGTAAAAATTATCAGACAGTTACGAACTCTTTTCCTTGAGTACTTAAACTTACTAGCAGACGTTTTCCAAAGAAGTGCTTTGTTCCCAAAGGAAAAATTGTATTCTAAAAGATACAATGGTATGTATTTTCCCTCGAAGAATCACTCCAGACAGAGCATTACATTCTACATCAGAATCATCTTTATTTAAAAAGCAGAATACTGACCATTAGCCAGTCCTACGCTATGGACGCTACCCTACCAACAAACACCATGCCCTCTTTCCGTATCTCCCTGGCTAGATCTGGTTATTCCTATTATGATCTATTTCATGCTTTCTTCTTCCCTCGCTCTTTACTTTCCTCTTGTTTCTTATTTTCCACCTTTCTCTCCTAATACTCTTCTGCAAAACCCTTCCCAAATTCTTGTGTTTCTTTCTGGACTTCTCATTTTCATCCACAAACTTCACATCTCTCACCTCTTTCTTTTTTCATGTTACCCTCATTCCCCCCATCCACCCTGCAATATCCCCACCTTCTCTACTGTGTTTGTTTTAAATTACTGAGGACTTTTTTCTCCAATGGACATAAGTGGTCCACTTGCCTGGAGACACTAATTTTGTTGTCTTTTGTCTCACTTGAGAATTTAGGGTTCTTCCTTCTTGGAACCGCAATGGCTAAATAAATAAATAAATAAGGAAAACATTTCATAATTACTCGATAAATCAGAAAATGAATGTGGAGAGACAGGGAATATCACTCTAAACTCCAATAATGTTGGTGAAATTGATTATAGAAGTGAAATCTCAGACTAAGACTCTTTGGATGACAATATCATGGATGAATTTTATCAAGTTCAAGAGCAAGACTGCCTGTTACAGGTCAAAACAGAGATCCCCCTAGACTTCCCACTATGTATAGTAAAAACCCTGGACATTACATATCACAAATACAAAGAAGACTCAAAAGTAGAAGAAGCCAGATAGAGGGGACAGTGAAACCCAAGGAACAACACAGCAGCGAGTTCTCCGAGTCTCTTCTTTTTACTTCATATATTCCAGATTAAGTACTGGAGAAATCAGCATCCTGGAAACACCACAGGAGCACACAAAAACACCCCAAGAAAAACTTGCTCTCTCCAGACAAAGGACTAAGGATGGAGCAACCTAGCAACAGAGAAAACTTTTAGACAATAACTACTATATTTCTGACCAAAAACCATGAAAATAACCATGGTCCCATCTCCACCCCACTGGCAAAAGCCAATCATGGAGTCTAGACCTCTACCCCTGTGTGTACACACACACACACACACACACACACACACACACACACACACACCAGGGTGATATCAGAAAAGACTGTGTGCAGGGTATCTGGGTGGTACAGTCAGCTGAGCGTCCAACTCTTGGTTTCAGCTCAGGTCATGATCTTGGGCTCATGAAATCAAGCCCAACAGGCTCCATGCTCAGCATAGAGTCTATTTCAGATTCTCTCTCCCTCTGCCCCTCATGCTCTCTTTTTCTCTAAAATAAATAAATAAATCTTAAAAAAAAAAAAAAAGGAAAAGGAAAAGACTGTGTGAAGAGTGAGGACTTACATTACCTTTCAGCAGTAATGTGCCCCCTGCAATGCATTATCAGTAGAGGCCACATGGAAAGCAGTAACACGGTACTTCCCCCTCTGCCAGCCAAAGCTGGTGCCATCAGAGGACTAATAGGGAATCAATCTCCTACCCGCGCACAACAGTAATGAGGAGCCCCTTCCCACTGGGTATCTCCACCTTCCCTCCAAATCTAAAAATGGTGTCAGAAATGATCAGTTAAAGAGCACCTGGGTGGCTCAGTCGGTTAAGTATCTGACTTTAGTTCAGGTCATGATCTCGGGGTCCTAGGATCGAGCCCCACATCAGGCTCCCCATTCAGTGGGGAGTCTGCTTGTCTCTCTCCTTCTCCCTCTGCCCCTCTCCCTGATCATGTTCTGTCTCTCTCTCAAATAAAATCGAAAGAGAAAGAAAGAAAGAAAGAAAGAAAGAAAGAAAGAAAGAAAGAAAGAAAGAAAGAA